>NC_071267.1:29104886-29234886 GCF_023375685.1 Ictalurus furcatus | reverse complement strand
CTGTCTCTCTCTCTCTCCCTCTCTGATTCTGTCTCTCTCTCCATCTCTCTGATTCTGTCTCTCTCTCTCCATCTCTCTGATTCTGTCTCTCTCTCTGATTCTGTCTGTCTATCTCTCTCTCTCTCTGATTCTATCTCTCCCTCTCCCTCTCTGATTCTGTCTCTGATTCTGTCTCTCTCCCTCCCTCTGATTCTCTCTCTCTCTGATTCTGTCTCTCCCTCTCTGTGATTCTGTCTCCCTCTCTCTCTCTCCCTCTTGCTGATTCTGTCTCTATCTCTTTCTTTGATTCTGTCTCTCTCTCTTTCCCTTTCTCTGATTCTGTCTCTCTCCCTCTCTGATTCTGTCTCTCTCCCTCTCTGATTCTGTCTCTCCCTCTCTCCCTCTCTGATTCTGTCTCTCTCCCTCTCCCTGATTCTGTCTCTCTCTCTCTCTGATTCTGTCTCTCTCTCTCTTTTTCTCTCTCTCTCTGATTCTGTATCTCTGTCTCTCTTTCTCTCTCTCTCTATCTCTGATTCTGTCTCTCCCTCTCTGATTCTGTCTCTTTCTCTCCCTCTCTCTCATTCCGTCTCTCTCTCTATCTATCTAGCTCTGTCGTAGGCTGCGGGAATTTTGGGAAGTATGGGCAGTTGGGGAGGTTTTATGCTCTGTAGGTGCAGGAGTTTTAAGTTTTAATTTTTTTAAAAAAAGTGGGATGTGAAATAGTTTTCTTTTTTACCTGGTTTTTTTTTTTGTCATTTTTAATTTTTTACTTTTTTTTTACACTTTTATTATTTATTTATTTATTTATTAATGATTTTTTTTTCATTATCTACTATGTCTCACTAAAATCTGGAGGAATCTAAATAACTAAATAAAAGGACAATTTAAAAGTCAAAGTCTGTTTCTGTCTCTCTCTCTCCTTCTCTCTGTTTCTGTCTCTCTCTCTCTGATGCTGTCACTCTTTCTCTGATTCTGTTTCTCTCTCTCTCTCTCTGATTCTGTCTCTCTTTCTCTCTCTGTTTCTGTCTCTCTCTCTGATGCTGTCACTCTTTCTCTGATTCTGTTTCTCTCTCTCTCTATCTCTGATTCTGTCTCTCTTTCTCTCTCTGATTCTGTCTCTCTCTCTCTCTGATTATGTCTCTCTCTCTATCTCTGATTCTCTCTCTCTCTGATTCTGTCTCTCTCTCTCTATCTCTGATTCTCTCTCTCTGATTCTCTCTCTCTCTGATTCTGTCTCTTTCTCTCCCTCTCTCTGATTCTGTCTCTCTCTCTGATTCTGTCACTCTTTCTCTGATTCTGTTTCTCTCTCTCTATCTCTGATTCTGTCTCTCTCTCTGATTCTGTCTCTTTCTCTCCCTCTCTCTGATTCTGTCTCTCTCTCTCTCTAGCTCTCTCTGATTCTGTATCTCTCTCTTTCTCTCTCTCTCTCTATCTCTGATTCTGTCTCTCTTTCTGATTCTGTCACTCTTTCTCTGATTCTGTCTCTCTCTCTCTCTCTCGCCCTCTCTCTGATTCTGCCTCTCCCTCTCCCTCTCTGATTCTCTCTCTCTCTCCATCTCTCTGATTCTGTCTCTCTCTCTCTTTCTGTCTGATTCTGTCTCTCTCTCTCTCTCTCTGGTTCTGTCTCTCTCTCTCTCTCTCTGATTCTGTCTCTCTCTCTGATTCTGTCTCTCTCTCTCTCTGATTCTGTCTCTCTCTCCCTCTCTCTGATTCTGTCTGTCTCTCTCTGATTCTATCTCTATCTCTCTCTCTGAGTCTGTCTGTCTCTCTCCCCCTCTGATTCTGTTTCTCTCTCTGATTCTGTCTCTCTCTCTGATTCCTTCTCTCACTCTTTAAACACAGAGCAGTGGGCCTCTCTGTCTCTCTCTATCTGTGTGTGTGTGTGTGTGTGTCTCACTGTTCTCAGACACTTCAAGTATGTAGCGTATGAGAGGACTGTTTCCGTCAAAAGGTTTTGCCCACGTCAGGTTGATGGCTCTCTTCTCCACGGAGCTCAATATGGTACTTGGGTTCTCTGGAGCGTGAGGCAACTGTCTGTGTTTTACACACACACACACACACACACACACACACACACACACACACACAAAACTGTAAATGGGTCGAATTGCTCTTTTGAGAGAGGGAAACACTTTTTCAGAGCGAGGTCCTTGGAGCTGAGTGCACCACTAAACCTTCAGAAAAGTTTGAGGACTTTTTATTTTATATATATATATATATATATATATATATATATATATATATATTGAAAGTTGAATGAAAGTCCATAAAAACAGCTTTGGGGAGATCTTCTCTAACGCCGGTCTCATCGAAACCTCTGGAATGGCTGTAGTTCCCTTCCAAAGGGAACTTCAAGGTTGCATTTAGCGTAACAGTATGGGAACGCCTTGCGCGCGTGACCGGTATCTGAAGCTTGTGTAAAATCAGGCCTCTACTTATAGGCCTGCCATGATAGGTGACGTGGCAATTAAGCGCGTCGCATGATATATATGGCACCTGTGAACCACGTCACCTTATTTATCTTCAGCGAGACTGCATGTCTGTTGTTTGTGTGACAAAAACGCTTCATTTCTACTCTATATTTTCTCAAAATCTCTAAACTGTCTGTTGTTTGTGTGACAAAAACGCTTCATTTCTACTCTATATTTTCTCAAAATCTCTAAACTTTTCTATCCCTTTTTTAGAAAAAAGAAAAGAAAAGAGAGGGAAATAATGCGCGAGAAAGATTTCAGGAAGTGTGTTACGCCTTGCTCCCGTTTCATCATGGGAGGAGACGGACGCTTTCTGCGTGAAGTGTTTGGGCATAGAGCATTCTACAGCAGCCCTCAAGGGGTATGACTGTCAGCATTGTGAACGTTTCACGATTAGGCAGCTACGCTCTCGGCTCGCTCTCTTCTCGTCCGAAGGGAGTTGGGTTTCAGAGCCTCGTGGATCTGGGCCGGCCGCTGCCGAGGCAGCCAGTCGGCTAAGCTCGTGGGGTTCTCGTATGGATCTGGAAGAGGAGCCGGAGACGAGCGCTGCTCTATCTCTTGCTCTGTCTTCCGGGTCCGGCTCTCCGCCCGACGCCTCCTTCCCCTATGGAAAGCCAAAACACCCTCGCTGACTCCGAGGAATCGGTAGAGGGTGCCATTGCACCAAAAACCGACAGCAGCTCTCAAGCATATAAAGACCTGCTTGAGGTGATCTCTAGGGCAGTTGAAAAGTTGAATATAGACTGGCCCGGGGAAGAGGAAGTGGCTCATAGCAGGCTGGATGAGCGCTTCCTCTCCAGTGAAAATAAATATAAAGCTACCTCACACCGCAGAAATGAGATATCACGGTTCTGGAGAAAACCATACACTAGCCGTGTTTATAACCCCGCGACGTCTGGTTACTCAGCCGTCATGGGGAGTGAGCAGCACAGCTATTTAGCGATGCCAAAGGTGGAGGAGGCGCTTGCGAGCCACCTCTCTCCGTTAACGGCAGGTAATTTAGGGAGGCCAACTTTACATTCTAAGCCATGTAAGGCCACCTCGGCGTTGGTGGGTAAAGCCTATGTGGCATCGGGTCTTGCTTGTGGGTCACTGCATACAATGGCAGTGTTGCAGGCCTACCAAGCAGACCTGCTGAGTGAACTCGATACTGGGTGGTTGCCTCGAAGGCTTTGTACAAAGGGGTATCCTTGCAGGATGTATGTGCTGCTGCAGGATGGTCTACGCCACACACATTCATCTGTTATTACAGCCTGGATATTCATTCCACCCCAGGCTCGAGTGTCTTGCAGTGACCCTCGGGCTTGGGTCTTTTTGAACAGGCCGTACCCTCTGTATGACGGAGTGGGTATTCCTGTTCCCATACTGTTATGCTAAATGCAACGTCGAAATTCCCTTTGAAAGGGAACGTTGGGGTTACGCATGTAACCCTGTTCCCTGAAAGGGAACGAGACGTTGCATAGCTTTGTCATACCAGGGCAGGCCTGTGAATTGCGTCTTCGCTTCAGATAATAGAGGCTGGCGGGGTGGTTCACAGGTGCCATATATCATGGCAGGCCTATAAGTAGAGGCATGATTTTACACAAGCTTCAGAAACCAGTCACGCGCGCAAGGGCGCTTCCATACTGTTAGGCTAAATGCAATGTCTTGTTCCCTTCTCAGGGAACAGGGTTACATGCGTAACCCCGACGTTTTACATTTGGGTGCGGCTTAATGTAAAGGTTCATTCAATAACAGCTGCACTTAGACTGATGTTAGAGGCATGCACTTTAAAAAGGACAAACCTCTAGTGAGAAGATAAATTAGGGATTCGGGATGGAATGATAATGCAAACTAGAGAAGGACAGATTGGACAGAGACATATCGAGAGAGAGAAAGAGAGAGAAAGAGAGAGAGCGATCAAGGAGAGACAGAGGAGAGAGAAAGAGAAGATAGAGAGAGAGAGAAGATGAGAATGTATTAAAGCAATAAAAAAGAGAAAATTGAATTAGAGAGAGATGAGGAGATATAAAGATAGGGTTACAGAGTAATACTGAAAAAGAGAGTGATAAAACAGACGGAGATGGAGAGAGACAGAGAGATACAAATGCTGCTGATGATGATGGTGATAATGATGATGATGATGATGAAGGTGAGCTATTTACCTGACTTTCAGGTGTGCAGTGTGAGAGTCGTTTCCTCCCTGTGATGTCACTCTGCAGGTGTAGGTTCCAATGTCACCTGACCACGTCTGAGAGATGTGTAACGTACCGTTAGTGTCCAGCCGTATCCGTGGAGATGACCTGGGGTTAATCAACTGACCATCCTTCTCCCACACAAACCTGAACACACATACACACACAATAATAATAATAATAATAATAACAATAATAATAATAATAATAATATTAATAATATGTTGTTTTTTTTATTTATTAAATAACTTTTTTCACCTGAATGAACTGTCACTGATAACTCCCTTTATTTCAGGTTATTTCTAAATGCAGCTTTCAATTAAAATAAAAATAAACACAGGGCAAATTTTAGTATTAATTAATTAACTGATGTTGTGGTTATCTATAAAATAGCAATATGACTTCACAGTTGTTAACATTGTAAATGATGATTATATCCAGAAACAGGTGATTTTTATGTGAATATTTAGATAAGCATCCACAGACCCATTTCCAGTAACCCTCAGTCCTGTGTGACAATGGCACGCTGTGTTAGCTAATCTTAATGTTAAAAGGTTAATTCATCATTAGAAAGCTAAGCTAGCACAGCTGCGTGGTTAAGCTGCGTGATTATGGTCTGAAAATGTCCAGAAAGAAAGAGCTTTCCTCAGAAACATGTCAGTCTCTGGTTGTTTTGAGAAGTGAAGACTTTTCCATGTGAGAAACTGAAGATATCTTACAGAGGTGTGTACTACTCCCTTCACAGAACAGTGCAAACTGCCTCTAACCAGGGAAGAAAGAGAAGTGGGAGGCTCTGGTGCACAACTGTGCAGGAGGATAAATATATCCTCACAGTTCCTCAGCTAGCAGCTTTATTAAATAGTGCACACATAATACCAGTTTCATCTTCAGCAGTGAAGACTCGACTCCAGGATGCTGGCAGTTCCAGAGAAAAAGCAGATCTGATACAAAAATCATTCAAATGGGCAAAAGAACACAGACACTGGAAAGAGGATGATTGGAAAAAAGTGTTATGAACAGACAAATCTGCAACCCCAGTCCCAAAAAAGTTGGGACAGTTGCAATTTAGGACTAATAACGATGTGACAAGCTGAAATAACAAGGTGATGTGAAACAGGTGAGGCTAAACAGGTGTTACAGTATATAAGGACCCTCCAAGAAAAGCTGAGTCATTCAAGAGCAAGGATGAGTCAAGTCTTGCCAATTTCCAAAAGCAAATAATCCAACACTTTGAGAAGAACATTCCCCAAAGACAAATCAGTAGGATTTGGGGCGTTTCACCTTCTACAGTGCACAATATAATTATATCTCGGTACGTAAAGGGCGAGGCCAAAAACCACTTCTGAATGTGCGTGATCTCTGATCCCTCAGAAGTTACTGTCTTAAAAACCCTCATGAGTCTGTAATGGAGATCCTGACATGGGCTCGGGAATACTCTGGTAAACCTTTGTCAGTCGACACCATTCGCCGCTGCATTCACAGATGCACGTTAAGGCTTTACTATGCAAAGCAGAAGCCGTACATTAACACTGTCTGGAAGCTCCGCCCACTCCTCTGGGCTCGGTCTCATCTGAGATGGACAGTAGCACAGTGGAATCGTGTTTTATGGTCCAACGAGTCGACATTTCAAATAGTTTTTGGACAAAAAACAGCCGTCGTGTTCTCCGGGCCAAAGAGGAAAAGTACGCTGTTATCAGCGTCATGTCCAAAAATCCAGTGTCTGTCATGGTTTGGGGGCGTGTCAATGCCTATGGTATGGGGGCATGTCAGTGCCAATGGTATGGTGTGTGTCAGTGCCCATGGTATGGTGTGTGTCAGTGCCCATGGCATGGGGGTGTATCAGTGCCAATGGCATGGGGGTATGTCAGTGCCCATGGTATAGGGGCGTGTCAGTGCCCATGGTATGGGGGTGTGTCAGTGCTCATGGTATGGGGGCGTGTCAGTGCCCATGGTCTGGGGGTGTGTCAGTGCCCATGGTATGGTGTGGTTCAGTGCCCATGGCATGGGGGTGTGTCAGTGCCCATGATATGGTGTGTGTCAGTTCCCATGGTATGGGGGCGTGTCAGTTCCCATGGTATGGGGGCATGTCAGTGCTCATGGTATGGTGTGTGTTAGTGCCCATGGTATGGGGGCATGTCAGTGCCCATGGTATGAGGATGTGTCAGTGCCCATGGTATGGTGTGTGTCAGTGCCCATGGTATGGGAGCGTGTCAGTGCCCATGGTATGATGTGTGTCAGTGCCCATGGTATGGGGGCGTGTCAGTGCCCATGGTATGGGGGAGTGTCAGTGCCCATGGTATCGGGATGTGTCAGTGCCCATGGTATGGTGTGTGTCAGTGCCCATGGTATGGGAGCGTATCAGTGCCCATGGTATGGTGTGTGTCAGTGCCCATGGTATGGGAGCGTGTCAGTGCCCATGGTACGGTGTGTGTCAGTGCCCATGGTATGGGAGCGTGTCAATGCCCATGGTATGGGGGCGTGTCAGTGCCCATGGTATGGGGGAGTGTCAGTGCCCATGGTATGGGGATGTGTCAGTGCCCATGGTATGGTGTGTGTCAGTGCCCATGGTATGGGAGCGTATCAGTGCCCATGGTATGGGGGTGTGTCAGTGCCCATGGTATGGGGGTGTGTCAGTGCCCATGGTATGGGGGCGTGTCAGTGCCCATGGTATGATGTGTGTCAGTGCCCATGGTATGGGGGCGTGTCAGTGCCCATGGTATGGGGGAGTGTCAGTGCCCATGGTATGGGGATGTGTCAGTGCCCATGGTATGGTGTGTGTCAGTGCCCATGGTATGGGAGCGTATCAGTGCGCATGGTATGGTGTGTGTCAGTGCCCATGGTATGGGAGCGTGTCAGTGCCCATGGTATGGTGTGTGTCAGTGCCCATGGTATGGGGGCGTGTCAGTGCCCATGATATGATGTGTGTCAGTGCCCATGGTATGGGGGCGTGTCAGTGCCCATGGTATGGGGGCGTGTCAGTGCCCATGATATGATGTGTGTCAGTGCCCATGGTATGGTGTGTGTCAGTGCCCATGGTATGGTGTGTGTCAGTGCCCATGGTATGGGGGTGTGTCAGTGCCCATGGTATGGTGTGTGTCAGTGCCCATGGTATGGGGGTGTGTCAGTGCCCATGGTATGGGGATGTGTCAGTGCCCATGGTATGGTGTGTGTCAGTGCCCATGGTATGGTGTGGTTCAGTGCCCATGGCATGGGGGTGTGTCAGTGCCCATGGTATGGGGATGTGTCAGTGCCCATGGTATGGGGATGTGTCAGTGCCCATGGTATGGGAGCGTGTCAGTGCCCATGGTATGGGGATGTGTCAGTGCCCATGGTATGGGAGCGTGTCAGTGCCCATGGTATGGTGTGTGTCAGTGCCCATGGTATGGTGTGGTTCAGTGCCCATGGCATGGGGGTGTGTCAGTGCCCATGGTATGGGGATGTGTCAGTGCCCATGGTATGGTGTGTGTCAGTGCCCATGGTATGGTGTGTGTCAGTGCCCATGGTATAGGGGTGTGTCAGTGCCCATGGTATGATGTGTGTCAGTGCCCATGGTATGGGGGCGTGTCAGTGCCCATGGTATGGGAGCGTGTCAGTGCCCATGGTATGGTGTGTGTCAGTGCCCATGGTATGGGGATGTGTCAGTGCCCATGGTATGGTGTGTGTCAGTGCCCATGGTATGGGGGCTTGTCAGTGCCCATGGTATGGGGGTGTGTCAGTGCCCATGGTATGGGGGCATGTCAGTGCCCATGGTATGAGGATGTGTCAGTGCCCATGGTATGGTGTGTGTCAGTGCCCATGGTATGGGAGCGTATCAGTGCCCATGGTATGGTGTGTGTCAGTGCCCATGGTATGGGAGCGTGTCAATGCCCATGGTATGGTGTGTGTCAGTGCCCATGGTATGGGGGTGTGTCAGTGCCCATGGTATGGTGTGTGTCAGTGCCCATGGTATGGGGGTGTGTCAGTGCCCATGGTATGGGGATGTGTCAGTGCCCATGGTATGGTGTGTGTCAGTGCCCATGGTATGGGGGCGTGTCAGTGCCCATGGTATGGGGGTGTGTCAGTGCCCATGGTATGGGGGCGTGTCAGTGCCCATGGTATGGGGATGTGTCAGTGCCCATGGTATGGTGTGTGTCAGTGCCCATGGTATGGTGTGTGTCAGTGCCCATGGTATGGGAGCGTGTCAATGCCCATGGTATGGTGTGTGTCAGTGCCCATGGTATGGGGGTGTGTCAGTGCCCATGGTATGGTGTGTGTCAGTGCCCATGGTATGGGGGTGTGTCAGTGCCCATGGTATGGGGATGTGTCAGTGCCCATGGTATGATGTGTGTCAGTGCCCATGGTATGGGGGCGTGTCAGTGCCCATGGTATGGTGTGTGTCAGTGCCCATGGTATAGGGATATGTCAGTGCCCATGGTATGGTGTGTGTCAGTGCCCATGGTATGGGGGTGTGTCAGTGCCCATGGTATGGTGTGTGTCAGTGCCCATGGTATGGGGATGTGTCAGTGGCCATGGTATGGTGTGTGTCAGTGCCCATGGTATGGGGATGTGTCAGTGGCCATGGCATGGGGGTGTGTCAGTGGCCATGGCATGGGGGTGTGTCAGTGCCCATGGTATGGGAGCGTGTCAATGCCCATGGTATGGTGTGTGTCAGTGCCCATGGTATGGGGGTGTGTCAGTGCCCATGGTATGGTGTGTGTCAGTGCCCATGGTATGGGGATGTGTCAGTGGCCATGGCATGGGGGTGTGTCAGTGGCCATGGCATGGGGGTGTGTCAGTGCCCATGGTATGGGAGCGTGTCAGTGCCCATGGTATGGTGTGTGTCAGTGCCCATGGTATAGGGATATGTCAGTGCCCATGGTATGGTGTGTGTCAGTGCCCATGGTATGATGTGTGTCAGTGCCCATGGTATGGGGGCGTGTCAGTGCCCATGGTATGGGGGCGTGTCAGTGCCCATGGTATGGGAGCGTGTCAGTGCCCATGGTATGGTGTGTGTCAGTGCCCATGGTATGGGGGCGTGTCAGTACCCATGGTATGGTGTGTGTCAGTGTCCATGGTATGGGAGCATGTCAGTGCCCATGGCATGGGGAACTCACACATCTGTGAGGGCAGCATTAATGCAGAAAGATAAGTACACATTTTGGAGCAACATATGTTGCCATCCAGACACCGTCATCAGATTTGAAATGAGTGTATATATATTGTGAAAAAAACCTTTTCTGGAATTGGTGTTGTAGGTGGTGTTTGGATCACAGAGAAGAACATTTGTAAGGTGCAGAACAAAGTAAAAGATGCTGGAGGAGTGCATGTGAAGGTGCATGTGAAGCCTGGAGGAGGTAATGTGATGGTCTGAGGGTGCTTTGGTGCTGGTAAAGTTGGGAATTTGTGAAGGGTAAAAGGAATCTTAAATGAGGAAGGCTATCACTTCATTTGGCAACTCCATGCTGTATCCTGTGGATGGCGCTGGACTGGATGGTATGGATGGTACGGATGGTATGGATGGTACGGATGGTAGTACTCATCAAGCCAATGCAACTTGTGGGAGGTGCTTAGGAGTGAAACTGATGCAGATTACCTCAACAAACTGACACCTAGTGTGCCAAAGGCTATATCTGCTACCAGTGGAGGATAATCTTCTTAAAGCAGAGGTTGACACACTAAATTATCTCAAGCAGAAATAATGATCTCTAAAGTTGTCAATTTCTTGACTATATTTTCTATTAATTTTGCAAATTATTTGATGAAACAATGAGCTTTCATGGAAAATGTGAAATTTTGTGAGTGATTCCAAACAAATGGTAGTATACATAAATAGTGTATTATAGAGGAATGAGGGTTTATGTTAGTCAGTGTGTGTGTGTGTGTGTGTTCTCACTATTGATTTTATGCCTCTTCAGTCAGGACAGAGGAGGACATAAACAACCCTGACCACAGCTCCTTCACTGAGATTGATAGGTACAGAGGCCACACCTCCTTCACTGAGACTGAGGCCATGCAAAGAGGATGATATCCAGTAAAATAGAGCATGTGGTTTGGGGACACGACCACAGTGGAATGATGATTGTGTTTATGTGGCCTATATAGTTAAGAGGGGGGTGTGTGGTTTGGGGACACGCCCACAGTGGAATGATGATGGTGTTATTGTGGCCTATATAGTGAAGAGGGGGGTGTGTGGTTTGGGGACACACCCACAGTGGAATGATGGTGTTTATGTGACCTATATAGTGAAGGGGGGGTGTGTGGTTTGGGGACACGCCCACAGTGGAATGATGATGGTGTTATTGTGGCCTATATAGTGAAGAGGGGGGTGTGTGGTTTGGGGACACACCCACAGTGGAATGATGATGGTGTTTATGTGACCTATATAGTGAAGGGGGGGGGTGTGGTTTGGGGACACGCCCACCATGGAATGATGATGGTGTTTATGTGACCTATATAGTGAAGAGGGGGGTGTGTGGTTTGGGGACACGCCCAAAGTGGAATGATGATGGTGTTTATGTGACCTATATAGTGAAGAGGGGGTGTGTGTTTGGGGACACGCCCACAGTGGAATGATGATGGTGTTTATGTAGCCTATATAGTGAAGAGGGGGGTGTGATTTGGGGACACGCCCACAGTGGAATGATGATGGTGTTTATGTGGCCTATATAGAGAATATAAAGAGAGTGTGTTTACCTAACAGTAACACTGGGGTCATGAGACACTCCGCAGGTCAGGGTGGCTTTAGTGCCCTTAATGACACTTTGATCCTGAGGTGGGTTGGAGATACGGGTACGAGCTGGAAAACACACACACACACACACACACATACACACACACAAACACACATGCACACACACACACACACCCACACCCACACACGCACACACGCACAAAGAGAGAGATATATAAAGCATTATGTAAGACTTCATTCAGATTTACCTTGCACACACACACACACACACACACACACTTACCCCACACCCCAAGGTGTGCTGAGGCCTGGTCAATGCCACGTGAGTTGCTTGTAGTACAGGTGTATCTACCCGAGTCAGATAGGCGGGCAGGGCTAATCAAAAGGCTGCCAGATTCTAACAGGGTGAAGCGCGGCAACTGGACCGATCCACTTGCTAATACATGCTCAGCTACACACACACACACACACACACACACACACACACGCATACACACACAATTATACTGAGCAAAAGAAGTGTGTTTTATTATTCAGCATAGCTTCATCATGTGTCTATTTTCATCTTTGAGTTGGTGTGTTGGTTTCTGAGATTTTGTGTGTGCGTGTGTGTGTGTGCGTGTATGCATATGTGTGTGCGTGTGTGTGTGCGCGCGTGTGTGTATGTGTGTGCGTGCACGCGCGCGCGTGTGTGTGTGTGTGCGTGTGTGTGTGTGTGTGCGTGTGTGCGTGTGTGCATGTGTGTGTGCGCGTGTGTGTGTGTATATATGTGTGGTTTAGAGAGATATACCTTTCTGCCAAGTGATAGCAGGCCGTGGAGCTCCTGCTGTCTCACAGTGCATAATGACTGACATCCCATCAATCACCGTGCTGTCTGATGGACCTGCAGTGATGTTCGGTGCAATACCTGAGAGAAAACACACACGCACACACACACGTGTACACACACACACACGATCTCAGAAACCAATCCTATTGTTTATGCTGTACACTTAAGATATTTGGGTTTGAGATCAAAAGATTAATATGAGGTGATGGATCAGAATTTCAGCTTCTATTTCCTCATATTTACATCTAGACGCGTTAAACAACTTGAACATGGCTTTTAATATTAATGATTTAATAGTTTGTCATCAAATTGTGGCTCATTATTATTATTATTATTATTATTATTATTATTATTATTATTATTATTAAGGTATAAATGTTTTACCGGATCCATAAAGGATTTTATTATAATTATCTGAGTAATTGTCTGTTTTGGAGTAAATCTGTATCCTTTTATATCCTTAAATAGTGAGCCAGTGTCTCAGTATTTTATTGTATTTGCTGATTTTGTTCCAGTTTGGTACAGTGATGGTCGATTATTATTATTATTATTATTACTTAAACACGCAGTATTTTGATGTTTTTAAGTATTTATAAATGAAAGAGTTTTGCTAACAGAATTCAGACCTGGAGCAGAAGAAAAAATAAAAGTTGGGGCTGAAGACAGAAAAATCCATTTCCACAATGAAAAAAACTTTATGCACATTTCATGTATATTAAATTATATTACATTTATTAAACAGGAAAAATAATCAGAATCTATGCTGGACGTGTGAGTTTTCACAATTCCTTATGACAATATAACAATAATAAAGTCTAACTATTGAGATTGTAAGTAACTTGAGACTCCACGCAGATCATAAACCATTGAAATCATTTGAGAAATGTAAACATTATTGTGCTTTTTATCCAGAAATGAAATGCAGCTCCTCCGTTTACTTCTATTTGTTTATAGGGCAGTCTTGCGCGGATCAATATGGCGGTGACGTTGACGATCCAGCGGCCAACACGGCATCTACGTACGTCTATGAACACAACAGCCATGAGTCGAAGTGGAGTGACGTCAACTCCCCTCTTCGATTGATTGGCTAGAGGAGGGGCTGTAGTGGACCAATGGTGATGCTAAAACCCGCCCTGATTTACATGAAACTTGAACTGTGGCTTTTGGAAAAGTAAGCGGAGAATGTGGAAACACGCGCGAAGGGAAAAACGTCGGGGTTACGCATGTAACCCTGTTCCCTGAGAAGGGAACGAGACATTGCATTTAGCATAACAGTATGGGAACACCTTGCGCGCGTGACCGGTATCTGAAGCTTGTGTAAAATCATGCCTCTACTTTTAGGCCTGCCATGATCAGGTGACGTGGCAATTAAGCACGTTGCATGATATATATATGGCACCTGTGAACCATGCCGCCAGCCTTATTATCTGAAGTGAAGACGCAATTCACAGGCCTGCCCTGGTATGACAGTGCTATGCAACATCTCGTTCCCTTCTCAGGGAACGGGGTTACGCATGTAACCCCGACGTTCCCTTTCAAAGGGAACTTCGATGTTGCATTCAGCATAACAGTATGGGAACGGGAATACCCACTCTGTCATACCGAGGGTACGGCCTGTTCAAAAATACCCAAGCCCGAGGGTCACTGCAAGACACTCGAGCCCAGGGTGGAATGAATATCCAGGCTGTAATAACGGATGACTGTGTGTAAACCACCCTGCAGCCGCACACACATCCCGCAAGGATACCCCTTTGGACAAAGCCTTTGAGGAGGCGACCGCCCTAGTGGAATGAGCTCTTATGCCCAGAGGCCTGGCGAGACCGCGTGTCGTAAGCCCTAGAGATTGCTTCCACTATCCAAGTAGAGATGCGCTGCTTTGACACAGCATCACTTTTCCTGTCGCTGCCAAAGCAGACCAGTAGCTGCTTCGACTTACGCCACTGGCCGGAGCGGTGGATGTAAGTACAGAGAGCCCTTACTGGACACAGCAGGTGCATCCTCTCTTGTTCCGGTGTGAGGAAAAGAGGAGGGCAGAAAGTCTGCAACACCACAGGGTGGGCAGCCGATGTAGGCGCTTTACGAATATAATCCGGCCTAGGATACAGGAAGGCCTTGGCTAATCCAGCGGTAAAGTCAAGGCAGGAAGGGGCAACAGAGAGAGCTTGTAGACCTCCCACTCGCTTGAGAGATGTCAGGGCTAGTAAAAGAGCTAACTTTAGAGTCAGAAGCTTCTCAGAGGCTGACTCTAAGGCCTCAAATGGGGCCCCTGACAGACCTTCCAAGACCACAGAAGGTCCCAGGAAGTTATGCATGGCCTACAGATGGGCCTCAGCCATCTGACACCACGCATGAACCTCGAAGTTAGAGGATGTTGCCCCACAGAGGCTCCATCAACAGGGGCATGGCTGGCCGAAACGGCGGCCACGTAACCCTGATTGTAGAAGGAGCCCAGCCTGCTGAGAAACATTCTTGTAAGAACTCCAGGACTGTAGCTATTGTGCAGTTCACTGGGTCTAGCTGACATTCCTCACAGCACAAGACAAAAAGCTGCCACTTGAGTGCATACAATTTCCTTGTGGATGGTGCTCTAGCATTTAACATGGTTTCTACAATCTCAGTTGTAAGACCAGAATCTATGAGCTGGTGCCTCTCAGGGGCCAGACCCACAGTTTCCATAGTTCTGGCCAAGGGTGATAAATCAGCCCTCTGGTTTGAGACAGTAGATCCACTCTAGGGGCTTGAATGGGGCACCCAAGAGACCTTCCAGGACCACAGAAGGTCCCAGGAAGGTATGCGCGGCCTGCAGATGGGCCTCAGCCGTCTGAAACCATGCATGAACCTCGAAGTTAGAGGATGTTGCCCCACAGAGGCTCCCTCAACAGGGGTGTGGCTGGCCGAAATGGCGGCCACGTAACCCTGATTGTAGAAGGAGCCCACCCCGCTGAGAAATGTTCTTGTAGGAGCTCCAGGACTGTAGCTATTGCACAGTTTACTGGGTCTACAGTGGATCCCTGCGGATGGGAATCTCCCAAGGAGTGCCATCTCGCAGGGATATTATCTCCCAGAACCATGTTCGAGCTGGCCAAAAAGGTGCTAGTAGCAGACTGTCTTGGTGAACTCTCGCTAGAGCTTGTGGGAGCAGAGCGATGGAGGGAGCAGCATACAGATGTGACCTCGGCCACATGTGTGGACTCCACCCCAAAAGTCTCCCAAGATCCAGCTTTATCTTGCTCAGTGTTGATAGGATTGACACTACGCATGTTGGGGATAGAAACACCCTCATCGTAGTAGAATCCTATAACCCCTAGAAAAGTTGTCCACTGCACTGGGGAAAGCATACTTTTCTGAGATTCAACCTGAGCCCCAAGCTCTTCATGTGGGCGAGAACAACATCTCGATGTTGAACCGCCAACTCCCTGGATCATGCTAGAATTAACCAGTCATCCAGGTAGTTTGGTACACAGATGCCCTGGAGTCCCAATGGAGCCAGAGTGACATCCATGCACTTTGTGAAGGTGCGAGGGGATAAAGCTAGCGATATTTCTATGTGGAAATATGCACCTTTTAGATCTATCGCCACAAACCAGTTCTCGAACTGAATCTGTGGCACGATAAGTTTGAGCATCAGCCTCTGAACCTGTATGTCCGAAGAGTACGGTTCAGATGATGCAGATCTAAAATTGGCCGCATACTCCCACTTTTTTGCGGAACAGGAAATAATGGCTGTAAACCTCCCTCCCTTCGGGAACGGGGTACATGTTCTATGGCCCCATTGTCCAAAAGAGGGCTTACTTCCTGCGCTAACGTCGGGCTCTGGTCTGTGCTGACTGCTGTGGTGAGCACACCTGTGAACGCGGGAGGGGGGGGGGGTTGATGGGGTCGAGCTATAACTGGACCCGGTAACCTTTTCTAAGTTTAATCAGAACCCATGGAGACACATTTGGCAGAAGTTTGCACGCTGCCCGATGGCCTTTTAGTGACGTTAACTATTCCACATTCTATTGGAGGGAAGCATCAGATTTTCGTTGCCCTGTGACAGCTCGCTGACCAGAGAACACTAAAAACTTGGGGACCGCCTTGGCTAGGGGAGACCCTACAGTAGCACTGGGGGCTACCTGCCCTAACAACCTCATGTCCCCAGATACATCCCTCCATGGCCCCTCAGGACAGCTCTTCTTTGCCTGCTTGGCCTTTATGACCATTCTCAGATCAGGACTAGTAGCAGACTGCGATTGTGGCCGTCCGGTTCCCCTGGCTGTCTGCGGGGGTTGGCAGGCTGCCATAATCTCCTTCTGGGTCTCCCTCACACTAGTGCTGGCTCAGGCTCCACTCGTGGACGCCCGGGTGAGCTCGAGACAACAGGGAAGGAACTGGCTTTTTTTGAATGCCGCCATATGTCAAGCTCACTCAGAAGGTCTGCTTGGTAGGCCTGCAACCCTGTCATTGTCTGCAGTGACCCACAAGCAAGACTACTACTGCATAGGCTTGCCCACCAATGCCACGGTGGCCTTACATGGTTTGGATGCAAGCCGGCCCCCGTAATTACCTGCCGTCGGTGGAGAGAGGTAGCTTGCAAGCGCCTCCTCCACCTTGAGCATAGCTAAATAGCCATGCCGTTCAATCCCACAATGGCCGAATAATCCAACATCGTGGGGTTATGAATATGGCTTCTGCGTGGTTTTCCCCCAGAAGCCTGAGATTTTGTCATGCACTTCTGGAAGACAGGGGAATTTCTGCAGTGTGAGGGATTTACTTTCACTGGGTAATCACTTCAAGCAGCTCTTTATATGCTGCTCTCAGTTTTTAACACATCCTTCTAACTCCTCAGAGTCACAGAGGAATTATTACCTTTTGGCTTTCCACAGCGGAAGGAGGAGTCGCGACGTGAGCTCCAAAATCCAGCGGAGAGCCGAACCCGGAAGACAGAGCAAGAAATAGAGCAGCGCTCGTCTCCAGCTCCTCTTCCGGATCTATAAGAGATCCCCCAAACCTGAGACGGCTAGCTGCCTCAGCAGCGGCCGGCCCAGATTTGCGAGGCTCTGAAACCCGACTCGCTTCGGCTTCCGTTTTTTTTTCTTGAAGAGCGCGAGTCGCGAGCCGAGCTGCTTAATGTAGGCGTTACCATGCGCAGCCTCTCGAGGCTGCCATTGCATACTACACCGCTAACACTTCACCCAGAAAGTGTGCACTTTTCCCCGTGATGAAACGGGAGCAAGCCGTAACACACTTCTTGAATTCTTTCTCGCTCATTACTTCCCTCTCTTTTCCTCTAAAAAAGGATAGAAAAGTTAAGAGATTTTGAGAAAATATCGAGTAGAAATGAAGCGTTTTTGTCACACAAACAACAGACATGCAGTCTCGCTGAAGATAATAAGTCTGGCGGCGTGGTTCACAGGTGCCATATATATATCATGCGACGCGCTTAATTACCACATCACCTGATCATGGTAGGCCTATAAGTAGAGGCATGATTTTACACACGCTTCAGATACCGGTCACGCGCGCAAGGCGTTCCCATACTGTTATGCTAAATGCACCGTCGAAGTTCCCTTTGAAAGGGAACAGCATAAGAGTTTAAATAGGAAAAGCTGATTTTTTGTGGGATTCAGAAAACTTTGAATTCATGATTCAGTTTTGTGTGATATAATTGTAAATGCAGTTAAAAAATTTTGATTCACACTTATTATTTTTCGATCCATGACCGCAATACTTTTGATGGAAAATTAATCCCACACATGGTACCTTTTGTATCGGACCACCCAGTTTTTAGGTGAGCAAAAGTATAGGAACAGGTCAGTCCTGAACATTTGGTTGCGTTTCCCTTTTACTCGCAGTAACTGCATCAATCCTGCGACTCACTGACACCAAACTGCTGCTTTCTTCTTCTGTGAAGCTTCTCCAGGTTTTTCCTGTAGCTTCTTTCAGTAGTTGTTTGTTTCAGGGGGTTTCTCCTTTCATTCTCCTCTTCAGGAGGTGAGATGCTGATCAGTTTGGTGAAGGTCTGGTGATGGACTTGTCCAGTCTAAAACCTTCCACTTTCCCCCTGATGAAGATTAGTGAGAATGTTCCAAAAGCAGCCATGCAAGTCCAAGCCATGACACTACCTCCACCATGTTTCACAGATGAGCTTGTATGTTTTGGATCATGAGCAGATCCTTTCTTTCTCCACACTTTTGCCTTTCCATCACTTTGGTGGAGGTTCATTTTGCTGATCAGCGGTTTATATATTCTGTATTTCTGCTCTCGAAGTCTTGTTGGCTTTGTATTTTTCTTCACAGCTGTCATCAGCTGTTGTTGTTGTTGTTTTCCTTGGCTGATCTGTTCCATGTCTGGTTGTTAGTACACTATTGGTGTCTTTCTTTTTCAGGACATTCCAAATTGTTGTATTAGATATGTCCAATGCTTGTGAAATGGTCTGCACTTATATAACACCTTTTAACCTTAGCAATTCTACAAAGCGCTTTACTCTGTTTCTCATTCAGCCATTCACACACACACACACACACACTCAGGGTTTTGCCCAAGTACACTTCGGCATGTGGAGGCATGTGAGCTGGGAACCGAACCTCCAACCCTATGATTACTGGACAACCCGCTCCCTCTGCCCCTGGATGTATATGTTCTCTCTGGCTGCTGGAGACCTGCTAGATTCTTAGGTGCTTTATTCCTTCTGGCATAAGGTTTAGAAGAAAGTCCCAGCTGTTGTTGAAGCAAGTGTCAGACGGTCAGAAAGACCCCAGTCTCAGTCTTACTCACTTTTCATGACTCACATGCACCATTCTTAGTCGTGCTGAAACTGCCTCAGTCCCAGGCTCAGCTTATGATCTACCAGTCTCAGGTCCTGCACTAATTTATCTGCATCGTCTGCTTATATAGATGTATTTAATCCAGAATCTGCTATCCCAAAGTCCCATGTGTAACACACACAGAAACAGTATACATACTGGTGACGGCAAGGTAGGTGCTGGTTTGCACTTCTCCAGCAGCATTGCGAGCAAAACACTGGAACATTCCAGTGTCATCAGGCAGAAGGCCATTAATCTGTAGACTCCCACCAGCCAGAACATGATAACGAGGATTCTTCAATGGACTGATGGGAACTGCATCCTTATACCACACAATATCAGGTTGGGGAACACCTGAGAACACACACACACACACACACACACACACACACACACACAGAGAGAGAAAGGTTTTGGCAGGTCCTTTTTCACAGCAGGTATTAACATCCTTCTCAATGATCTGGTCAGGAGTAGAGAGCTGAAAGACATTTACACTGTATATGAGAAGAATAAAGAAGCTATGAGAAGCAGCGGTGTTGCTCTTAAATGTTTTAGCGTCATCTTTATCGATTAGCCTAGCGGCAGAAAACTCAGCTCAAATTCTCACAGTGAGGACATATTCTCCAGCGAGGGCAAGGACGCAATCGATTAGTGGATTTGTGGTCATATGCATACCAGACCACTGCAGAAGGATTGAGTGATCAGATCACACCTGTTCTTAACCTGTTCCAATCACCCAGGATGCATGTTCATGCCAGGTATGCATCATACACACAAACACACAGTATCATATCACGGTTCAGATGATGATGCTGATGATCTTCACTTACCTTTTGCCTGGCAAGGAATGTCCACCACCTTCTCCATCTCAGCAGTGATGTGCTTCTCTGGTTCCTTCACAAACTGTGGAGGCTCTGAAAGACAGGAACAGAGATCAAGGTCAAGCACAGAAAAAACTGAGGCCTCTTATGGAGGATGACATTATATGATCTATTTATTTATTTATATGTGTTTGTGTGTGTGTGCACTGTATCTACCCAACACATTCAGAAATGCTCCAGCACTAACGGACGGTACACTACTGCTCCGTAGCTCTGCCTCACACTCGTAAAATCCTGAATCAGTGATGGTGGGACTGAGGAGGGTCAACCTGCGATTAAAGTCACTCAGACCTGAACGCACAGGAACACCGTCCCTCCTCCAGCTTATACTCAGCTTGATCAACGGCCTGACAGAGAGAGAGAGGAGAGAGAGAGAGAGAGAGAGAGAGAGAGAGAGAGAGAGAGAGAGAAGGACTTTCAGTATGAAGCTGCACAGGAAGAAAAACATTTGTGAATGTAATGGCAGAAAGTCAGAGGTGAAAGGTCACTGACCGGGCATTGGCCACACACTCCATGGTGACCTCTGAGGTTCCAGAAACAACGCTTGTGTTCCTGGGAGGGAAAACAATGGAGGGAGCGATGGGGTCTGCAGGACCACCAATATCTACACAGAGAGAGAGGTTACAGTGTGTGTGTGTGTGTGTGTGTGTGTGTGTGTTTGTGAGAGACAGAGAGAGAGAGAGAGAGAGTGAGAAAGAAAGAGAGAGCGAGAAAGGGGAAGAGAGTAAGAAAGAGAGAGAGAGAAAGAGAGAGAGAGAGAGAAAGGGAAAGAGAGAGAGAGAAAGAAAGACAGAGAAAGAGAGAGTGAGAGAGAAAGGGAAAGAGAGCGAGGAAGAGAGAGAGAGAGAAAGAGAGAGAGAAAGAGAGAGAGAAAGAAAGACAGAGAAAGAGAGAGTGAGAGAGAAAGAGAGAGAGAGAGAAAGGGGAGGAGAGATTATTTTGGCAGTATTTCGCCTGCAGAGTCTCTGCTGAGTGCTGATACACCACTGCAGCTGCTGGCGAGGTTTGTCCTCCACACACACACACACACACACACACACACCTGTACAAGCATATCTCAGTCCCTGTAGCAAGAAAACTTCTCTCCTTAACCCTTAACACATACACTCAAATTTCAGCACTAATTCACAATTGAATAAATTGTGTGTGTGTGTGTGTGTGTGTGTGTGTGTTATGTGTTACTCACTCTCTACAGTGAGTGTGACTGGCTGACTCGTCTTATTCTCCCCATTCTTGTCATTTACAGCCTGAGCATAATAACGTCCAGCATCTGGAGCCACAGCCGAGAGGATGACCAGTGTGTTATCCAGAGTGATGGCACTGTGCAGAGGGAGAGAGAGAGAGAGAGAGAGAGAGAGAGTCATGAAGCTGGAACCCCTGAATGTGTTTGAAGAGGTATTTCTTACAGAACCCCAGATGGTTCTCCATGAAAGCACATCGACTTCCATCATGACCTCATGGTCCACAGGGCAAGAAGCATTGTGAATGTGCTGCGAGAGGTGTGAGAACCCTGTTCCACCAGGATCATCTAAGAACCCTGTCAGTTTTAGCCCCAGACCCTGATCCTACCCCAGTCTGAGACCCTGACAGTTCCACATTCTCAGGAATGTTTCTCCTACTCATATGTCAGTGTTCCTCAGCGTCAGGTTCTCTTTTAGATTCCGTACTATGCTAGAGTCTCATATTTTATCTGTGAAGAAAATAAAGTTGGGGAGGCTCTGAGGTAATTGTTATGGATGTATCTTGGTCTGCTCGGTTGTGATCTGACCCTTACTCAGGAACTCAACCATGAAGCTTGGAGATGTCTAAATAACAAAAGCATGCGATAACATCCAGAAGCTCTAACTCCCTGTGCATCACGGTTCAGTAAACACTGCAGAGTTGAACAGAAATGCATCAGTTACGGCATCACACACACACACACACACACACACACACACACACACGCGTACAGACACATACATGCGTACAGACACACACACACACACACGTACAGACACATACACACACACACGTACAGACACACCCACACACACACACACACACACGTACAGACACACACACACACGTACATACACACGCACACAAACACACGTACAGACACACCCACACACACACACACACACACGTACAGACACACACACACACGTACATACACACGCACACAAACACACGTACAGACACACACACACACACACGCACACAAACACACACACAAACACACACACATACACACACACAAAAGCTACACTTGTCTAATATCTAATAGAGCTGTTGATTTTTATTTACTTGGTGATTATAATTGTAATTATAATTACACTTCATTAAACATTAATGTAGCTGTAAAGATATAATTTCACATTAGTTGTCACGTATTCCACGAAATGAAGGTTAGGACGGATGCAAGTGCAGAAAAGAGCTTTTAATAAAGAGAGGCAGGCAGACCAATCCAAATCATGAGACAAAAGCGTGGCTGAAGAAAACAGGCAGTGGGTCAGGTGATCTACAAACAGGCATAAACTGGGCAAGGCAAGAAACAAGAACGAGTAACAAGAAACTAGATCAATGAACATGAATCAAACCGAGGAACAAGGTACAAATGCTTGGTACAGAAATAACACTCAATACGAAGTGCAAAGAGACACGAGGGGTTTAAATGACAAATGTAATCGGGGTGAAACACAAGACAGCTGAAAACAATGCTGCCACACATACAGGGAAACAACCAATGACAATACAGGGGCGGAGCCAGGACATAAAACATATCAAAAGCACGTGTCGAAAGTAAACAAAGTGAACGTCACTGAAAACACAAAAGCGTGCGTTCGCTAAGAGCTCGCGCTGCATGCTACAGCGCTAGCTCGAGGGGAAATCATGACACTAGTACTACACTAATACTATGTTCACACTAGCCTTATCCAGAGGTTGTCGTTTTTGTGTTTTCGAACTTTACAATTTAAACACTTCTTAACACACTCTCAAAATACTTTATAATTCATGTTTAATGCAGTTATTCTTAGTAATAATACTCCTCATAAACACACATGCAAATCAAATAAAGCTGACTGTTTCCACAACAAACAGACGTGTGTTCTAAATATTAACATAAACAATATAAAGATAAAAACAACTGAATAATATCCTAACAGTCAAGTTCATTCTGATAACTGAATCACCTCATAAACTGGAAAATCACATAAAATAAAAACAATAACCAGTTTATAATATTCCTGTGTATTTCTCAATGTTTTCTGTCACAGGAGCGTAATGAAAAAGATCTCTTTCTGCAAACCTCAGTCTGGATTCCCTAATGCAAAACACACACACACACACACACACACACACACACACACACACACAGAGAGAGAGAGAGAGAGAGAGAGAGAGAGAGAGAGAGAGAGAAACATAGAAATTTAGGTGAAATGGAAATGGTGAAGTGATCTGACAGAGGGAATCTGCTTGACCGTCCGTTCTGGGACAGTGCACAGGAATAGATTGTCAGTAACAGAGAATGATCTCACACACACACACACACACACACACACAGATGAAAAGAAAAACTCAACCTAAAAAAATCCAGTTGTGTCCTCAAAAGAAACTCAAATCTCCTCAGAGACAAAATTCAGCCCCAAAACATTAATTTAATAATTTATATTTAACTTGCATGAAAACTGACTAAATAAATAAATAAATAAATAAATAAATAAATAGGGCACAACCTAAAAATCCTCATTATGAATCAAACATCAGGACTTTCACAGCCCTTGTGTTTCCTGTCATTACTGCGATCGCTCTTCTTTATTATTATTGTTTTATATTTTTCTTACCTTTATTAGTAACTTCACTTTTATCCTGTAATTTTTACACATTTTATCCTTCTATTTTCAATTATTCTGTATATGGTATAACCCTGTCCAGGGTGTACCCCGCCTTGTGCCCAATGCTCCCTGGGATAGGCTCCAGGTTCCCCGTGACCCTGAAAAGGAGTAAGCGGTAGAAGATGGATGGATGTATATTGTATATTTATTTTGTCCTTACTTTGTACATCTATGTGCATTGTTTCCACTATTAAAAAAATCTATTAGTACTTTATTCAATTTTATTTGAATTTTGTTTTTGTCTTTTATTTTATTTCTCCTGTGTTTACACTCCACTTCACTAGTACATGCCAATAAAACACATGCCACCTGTATATACTGTAAAAGTAGATCATAAATATCTGTTGTAATAAAACCTCATCACTACAGACATCATACAGTTGCATCTCCATACAGCACATTTTATTAGCTTTAACTTAATTATCATAAACCCCGCGCTGTCTGGCTCTGAAGTTTAGCCGTGAGAGATCTCCAGGCCATCAGAGGCAGTGGCGATAATGACTTCACATTCCTGCACATCCAAATAAGAAATAACAGATTTTTCATTTAAAAGCAGCGCGAGTGAGAGCGAGAATGAAATTAAAGTCGAGTGGTGCTTCTCCATTTTTAGACTCCATCTCCTGCAACACAACATTAACTCCACATGCTCATTATTCCCTCATTATTAGCTTCACCTGGGACTTTGAGGAACTGTAGCTAAAGCAATTTCATCTCATGAGATTCAATTTTTTTAAACTCTGTACAGAATCACATCGACGTGTAAAGTCAACAGCGGAGAAGTGAAGTTCCATCAGATAAAAGTTAAACACAGCGAGTCACGTTGCTCATCTAACACACTTCACTCCAGCTGGGATGGATGATCTGATCTCCTGAACACCACCTGAGATAACAGAGCTCAATGACAGAGTTCATGCAGGACGTACCAGCAGGAGGAAAAGAAACGTATTTCTCTGGGGAACGTTCCTCATATTCAGTTTACGCAGATGCTTAAGTAGATTTTCTGATCTCCACATTAAGATGATTAAAATCACCTGTGTGTATAGTTCATGCCTCCAAGGATTTTTCTTTGGTAGAAGCGTTCATGATTGTGTCTAGACCAGTACTGCACTGTTCTAGTGTGATAAAGCAGAGTTACTATTACAAATTCTTGTATTGTTTCTGCCCAATGTTTGTGCAATGCCTTTGATCAATTTTCTCTCTTTTCTCAGATTCAAAATGGCTTGCTTTTCTCCCATAGACAGCTCTCTGGTCTTCATGTTGGTTTATCCTTTTTAACAACAAATGCAGTCTTTACAGGTGAAACTGAAGGATGAAACCAAGAGTAGATATTCAGAGCTATTTATTGTTTAAACACTCAGTCTACCAGGACACACCTGGGGAACAAGAAACACCTGTCAGCCACATGTTCCAGTATTTCTGCACATCTACAGATTTGGGTGGTCTGATACAAAGTGTGCTAAAAGACGTTGTTTAACACGCCTATATATAAATACCAGGAAATAAAATCTGAAATTCTACACTCTCTTTTGATCTCAAACCCAAACGTCTTCAGGCTACAACGAAAAAAAAACAACCCAATTTAATTGGTCTTGCCGTTCCGATAGTTTCGGACTGTGTACCACAGCGATCTGACATGTTTACAATGTGTGTGGATGTCATTTAATGTGGAACATCAGAGCAATGAGTTAGCATAAACTCATCCGTCCTGAAGATTTTACCTCTGACTGTTACAAAGCGCTGACACTGGAGACTCCTTCCATCAATGATAAATAAATGTCTCCTTACAGAAAACGTGCACATTTACTTTGATATATAACGACGCAGTCACAGTGTTTGTGGTTTCTAGTTTCCTGAAAATGAAATTGCTGGAAGGACGGAGGTCCACTAGGGGCTCTTCAGCAGGAGGTTCAACACGTCTCTATCATCCTGCAGTCAAGAGTGGTTTCTCACCTGGGAAGAACCCGGTGCTGCCTCTCCTCCATCATTCATCCAAAACCAAGCACTTAAATAAACCGAGGGGATCACTGCTGTGAGAAACAAAAATCTGCCTCTATAGTACAGTACTTTATTATTACTATATATTTATATATATATATATAGTGTAGTACTGTTTCCTCACAGTTTATAGTCTGTAATTATCTGCTGAGTTTTTTTGTTATGTTTTGTGTAAATTCATGAGGGTGGATGTGTGACGGTGTATAGAAATAAGGGAAAGGAAATATTTTCCCAATCTAGAAATCAATCTCCTCCACAATTACCCACCACACACAAACACACACCATGCGGGGGGGGGATGTGGCGGGGGGTCACCACAGTCCCACTTAATCTATTCTTCTTCCTCAGAGCAGAAACTCATTTTTCTGAGTTCTCTGTCATCCTTGGTGAAGGTCATCGGTACCATTTCACTTTCTATCAGAGTGTGTGACGCTGATGGCTCTTCAAATTAACATAATTCTGCTGAAACGGGGAGATAGCTACTCCCTCATTTACACTGTTACATGGAGACAAAGAGAAGGAGAAAAAGAAAGACAGAGAGAAGGAGAGATGGAGAGAAGGAGAGACGAAGAGAAGGAAGGATGGAGAAAAGGAGAGAAGGAGGGATGGAGAGAAAGAAAGACAGAGAGAAGGAGAGATGGAGAGAAGGAAGGATGGAGAAAAGGAGAGAAGGGGGGATGGAGAGAAGGAGAGAAGGAAAGATGGAGAGAAGGAGAGACGGAGAGAAGGAGAGAAGGAGAGACGGAAAGACGGAGAGAAGGAGAGACGGACAGAAGGAGAGACAGAGGGAAGGAAAGGGCGCGACGGAGAGAAAGAGAAAAGGAGAGAAGGAAAGACGGAGAGAAGGAGAGATGGAGAGAAGGAAAGAAGGAAAGACAGAGAGAAGGAGAGAAGGAAAGACAGAGAGAAGGAGAGAAGGAGAGACGGAGAGACTTTTTTTGACTTTTTACAATCCTTTATTTATCAAACGTCACACTATACACATTAAAGTCAAGGTGACTCAATATATAAATAAATAAATATTTAAAGGAGCATTAAAAAAAGAGGACAGACGGAGAGAAGAAGAGAAGGAGAGAAGGAGACACGGAGAGAAGGAGAGATGGAGAGAAGGAGAAGAGAAGGAGGGAAGGAGAGAAGAGAAGGAGAGAAGGAGACACGGAGAGAAGGAGAGATGGAGAGAAGGAGAAGAGAAGGAGGGAAGGAGAGAAGAGAAGGAGAGAAGGAGACACGGAGAGAAGGAGAGATGGAGAGAAGGAGAAGAGAAGGAGGGAAGGAGAGAAGAGAAGGAGAGAAGGAGTGAAGGAGAGACGGAGAGAAGAAGAGAAGGAGAGAAAGAGAGATGGAGAGAAGGAGAGAAGAGAAGGAGAGACAGAGAGAAGAAGAGATGGAGAGAAGGAGAGAAGGAGAGAAAGAGAGACAGAGAGAAAGAGAGATGGAGAGACGTAGAGAAGGAGAGACGGAGAGAAGGAGAGACGGAGAGAAAGAGAGATGGAGAGACGGAGAGAAGGTGATACGGAGAGAAGGAGAGATGGAGAGATGGAGAGAAGGAGAGAAGGAGAGAGAGAGATGGAGAGAAAGAGAGATGGAGAGACGGATAGAAGGTGATACGGAGATAAGGAGAGACGGAGAGAAGGAGAGACGGAGAGACGGAGAGAAGGAGAGAAGGAGAGACGGAGAGAAGGAGAGACGGAGAGATGGAGAGACGGAGAGAAGGAGAGAAGGAGAGACAGAGAGACGGAGAGAAAGACAGATGGAGAGACGGATAGAAGGTGATACGGAGAGAAGGAGAGAAGGAGAGATGGATAGAAGGTGATACGGAGAGAAGGAGAGATGGAGAGAAGGAGAGATGGAGAGACGGAGAGAAGCAGAGACGGAGAGAAGGAGAGACGGAGAGAAGGTGATATGGAGAGAAGGAGAGAAGGAGACATGGAGAGAAGGAGAGATGGAGAGAAGGAGAGAAGAGAAGGAGAGAAGGAGAGAAGAGAAGGAGAGAAGGAGTGAAGGAGAGACGGAGACAAGGAGAGAAGGTGATATGGAGAGAAGGAGAGACGGAGAGATGGAGAGAAGGAGAGACGGAGAGATGGAGAGAAGGAGAGATGGAGAGAAGGAGAGACGGAGAGAAGGAGAGAAGGAGAGATGGAGAGACGGAGAGAAGGTGATACGGAGAGACGGAGAGATGGAGAGACGGAGAGAAGGAGAGACGGAGAAAGGGACATGCACACATTTACTGTCAGAGCTGATTAATAAATCAGTATAACATTAATTCTGTTGTCTTCAGTCTATTAACAGTGAATGGGGTGTGGTGTAAGGACATGCCCATTGCTGACTTGATGATGGTGGAACAGGAAGTGGAACAGTTGGTGGGCGGGACTTACATGCGGCTGCTTGGTGGAATCTTCCTTCCATCTCGGAACCATGTGACCTGCGGCTGAGGGAAGCTGTGGATCTGTGGTGCTTTAATCACAGCAGCATCTCCCTGAGACACACTCTCAGACCTCACAGAGTCATTAAAGGCACCCATAACTACTCACACACACACCCACACACACACACACACACACAAGGAGAAAGCAGAAAATAGTGAACAGTCTCTCATTTCCTCATGTGAACTCAGCAGGTGGTAAACTGTAGTGTTAATTATTTTCAGTTTAGACAACACACTCAACACACTCTCACACACACATACACAATCACACACACACACACAAAGTGCTACTCACAGGCCACCTGCACCTCCGTCCTGCGCTGCAGCAGAGCTCCAACACGATTCCGCACAATGCAGCGATAAAAACCAGCATGAGTCCTATCCAGAGAGGGGATCAGATACCTAACACACACACACACACACACACACACACACACACGGGTCATTACCCAAAATCTTTACAGTGGTATTTATGGTTCTAATCAGACTGTGAGTTTATATCCCAGCACTGTAATAGTGTCAGACCCTCTGTGATGCCCTTTAACCCTGACCTGCTGGATTAAATATTTATGTGCTACTTAATTCAACTTATTTATACAGTGCTTTTAACAATATCCATTTCCACGAGGTAGATTTACAGAAATCTGGATATAGATTTAAACTGTTCCTAAAGACCCAGAGGTGAAGGTGGTGAGGAAGAAACCCTCGAGACATAACGTTCACTAGAGGCAAAAACGCTCATTTATATTTCATTTATATTTACATTTACTTTTATATTTACATTTACATTTATATTTACTTTTATATTTATATTTACATTTATATTTACATTTACATTTATATTTACAATTACATTTATATTTAATTTATATTTACATTTATATTTATATTTACAATTACATTTATATTTAATTTATATTTACATTTATGTTTACATTTACATTTATATTTACATTTAATTAATATTTACATTTATATTTACATTATATTTATTTTTATATTTATATTTACATTTATGTTTACATTTATATTTATATTTACATTTAATACATATTTACATTTACATTTATATGTACATTATATTTATGTTTATATTTACATTACATTTATATTTACATTTACATTTATATTTATGTTTATATTTACATTTATTTATTTAGCAGACGCTTTTATCCAAAGTGACTTACAAATGAGGAAATACAAGCAAAGCGATATATCAAGCAGAGAACAATGCAAGTAGTGCTACTGTACATGATTTATTAATTGAGTTCCAGAAGAAGCAAAGTGCACAGAGTAATTTTTTAATTTTATTTTATTATTATTTTTTTATGAGTTGCTTAGGTGTTCATGGAAGAGGTGGATCTTTAGCTGTTTTTTGAAGATGGTGAGAGATTCTGTGGTCCGGATTGAGGTTGGAAGTTCATTCCACCACTGAGGAACAGATAGTGTGAAGGTTCTTGAAAGGGACCTTGAGCCACGCTGAGTAGGTACTACTAAGCGGCGGTCGTTGATTGATCGCAGATTGCGTGAAGGAACGTAAGCCTTCAGGAGAGATGTAAATATTTACATTTATATTTACATTTACGTTTATATTTACATTTATATTTATAAATGTAGAAGATGCTTTTATCCAAAGTGACTTAAAAATGAGGAAATACAAGCAAAGCGATATATCAAGTGGAGAACAATGTACAATACTTTAACTATGTCTTTTTTATAACTTACTGTGTAACATGTGTTATATATGTATATACATATATGTAACATAACTGTATTTTACAGTGTTGTTTATAAATTCTGGTTGTATTATTATTATTATTAATATTATTAATAATATTATTATATTGTTTTATGCCTAATAACATCTGGCAAAGGGACTACCAATGAAAATTAACCCTTGGGCTAACTTGGGTACATTTACATTTATGAATGTTGACAATGCTGTCCCTTTTTGAAATAAAGAAATAAATAATACATACATAAAATGACAGGGTTTGTGTATTTTGGTGATGCTGTAGTTGGAGGTGTAGTTTGGTAAAGATGTAGTTGATTGGAGTGGGGTTTTGTTTCAAAGGACAGTGAGGGGGACAGTGCAGTGAGAGATGTAGCTGGTTGTGTAGTTTGGTGTTGACAGTGCAGTGAGAGATGTAGCTGGTTGTGTAGTTTGGTGTTGACAGTGCAGTGAGAGGTGTAGTTTGGCAGAGATGTAGCTGGTTGTGTAGTTTGGTGTTGACAGTGCAGTGAGAGGTGTAGTTTGGCAGAGATGTAGCTGGTTGTGTAGTTTGGTGCTGACAGTGCAGTGAGAGGTGTAGCTGGTTGTGTAGTTTGGTGTTGACAGTGCAGTGAGAGGTGTAGTTTGGCAGAGATGTAGCTGGTTGTGTAGTTTGGTGTTGACAGTGCAGTGAGAGGTGTAGTTTGGCAGAGATGTAGCTGGTTGTGTAGTTTGGTGCTGACAGTGCAGTGAGAGGTGTAGCTGGTTGTGTAGTTTGGTGTTGACAGTGCAGTGAGAGGTGTAGTTTGGCAGAGGTGTAGCTGGTTGTGTAGTTTGATGTTGACAGTGCAGTGAGAGGTGTAGTTTGGCAGAGGTGTAGCTGGTTGTGTAGTTTGGTGTTGACAGTGCAGTGAGAGGTGTAGTTTGGCAGAGGTGTAGCTGGTTGTGTAGTTTGATGTTGACAGTGCAGTGAGAGGTGTAGTTTGGCAGAGATGTAGCTGGTTGTGTAGTTTGGTGTTGACAGTGCAGTGAGAGGTGTAGTTTGGCAGAGATGTAGCTGGTTGTGTAGTTTGGTGTTGACAGTGCAGTGAGAGGTGTAGTTTGGCAGAGGTGTAGCTGGTTGTGTAGTTTGGTGTTGACAGTGCAGTGAGAGGTGTAGTTTGGCAGAGGTGTAGCTGGTTGTGTAGTTTGATGTTGACAGTGCAGTGAGTTAAAATGGTAATTAGATGGATGAAGGATAGTTGAGGTTGCAGGTAGGCAGCAGGAGAACTGGTTTGGAAAAGTCAGTTGGAGGTAAGGTTAGTAGGATGGGTAGTGTAGTAGTAAGTTGGAGGTGTAGGATGGTGGAGGTGAAGGTGTTTGGTGAATGGGTATCTAGGTGAAGCTGTATAACGTTTCGGTTGGAGTTATCTGCAGGAGAATGAAAAAAAAAAACCCTTAGTGATGAATAAAGCACAACTGGACTGATGGATCAGTTCTCAATTTTACTGACCAATGAAAAGAGAACTGAGAGAATGGCACAGGAGAGAAAGAGAGACAGACATGGATGTTGAGAGAGGGAGAGACAGACAGACAGAGAGATAGAGAGACAGGGATGGAGAGAGAGGGAGAGAGAGGGAAATAAAGAAAATGAGGGAGAACGACACAAGGCTGTTTAAGCTATTCAACAAGTCCACTGTATGTTATTTATCATAACATTGAGAATATTAAACTGTTATAGTGTGTGTGTGTGTGTGTGTGTGTGTGTGTGTGTGTTAATAGGCTGATATGTGATGTATCTGTACACTGTGCACCACTGAAAGATAGAGAAAAAGGACAGTTTGTGTTTCAATCGAGTGAGTTGCTTTAAAAAGTAAATGACCTCAGAATGAGATGAGATCAGACTGAGAGGACAGAGAGATCAGACTGAGAGGACAGACAGAGAGATCAGCCTTAGAGGACAGAGAGATCAGACTGAGAGGACAGAGAGATCAGACTGAGAGGACAGAATTAGCCGATTAATTTTTTTGTAGCTCAGTGTGAATGTAAATCGTCCCGACATTCAGGTTTACAAAGTAATTATGAAAAACCCCCAAAATAAGAGTTAACAAGAAACCTCTTCCCATTATCAGGTGCTACATCAGTGGAAACTAGCCTGATTGTTACCATGACAACTCAAATTCAAACACACACAACCATACACAGAACGACGTGCAGTGACATGCTGTCTACAACTATCCACTGACACAACACAATTTACATAACAACACAATTTACATAACAACACAATTTACATAACAACACAATTCACATGCATACAATTATCAACAGAAGAATACTAAAGTGCAGATATGTGCTGAGGTAGCTGTTGTGAAACAACTAAAATATATAATAAATATTTATAAATACAGGATAATATGGGTATATTAACAATTCACTTAGATGTACTTCCCTAATCCTTCAAGAATATAGACCTAATTCTATAATCCCTTTAGTTTCTAGCACTTGTCCCCTAATCTCTAGTTCACTAGTCCTACTATAACCCAGTTTTTATGTATAGTCCCTTATACTTAACTATAGTTCACACACAATTCATAGGTGTAGTTTCCGAGTCTTTCCTAGTACTTTACTGAAGTAACCCAGAGTCTCTGCTGGTCTAGAGATGGTCAGAATCAGAAAATTATATTTGTATAGTTTAATATATATTTCATTAAAGCTATTTGTATTTTACAAAGTGTGTTCAGATCAGTCTATTAATAAAGTATTAACGTCATTTCATTGCTACTTTCTCCCTCAATTGTGCAGCGTGACCTGCCCAGTGCAGCTCATATACATGAATAATAATAAGTTTAATTTATATAGCGCCTTTCCAGAGCTCAAGGACGAGCAAAGAGCAAGCAAACACAGAAAAGAAACACACAGTAAAGTCACTGAGAAAATACATTATAACAGATTAGTACGGAAAACCGTTTTAATTGGGATTTGAACTCGGGGACAGATGTGATGCTGTGAAGAGTGAGAGGGAGAGAATTCCAGATTTTAGGTGCTACGACACTGAAAGACCCGCGGTAGAGAGACGAGGTGATTTAAATGTGAGAGGATTATTACAACTTTCATCCAATCAGATTTTCCACCGTTGTGTCTCCGGGTGAAAAATCTACCCTGAGGCCTTCAGAATTTGAAGTGAATCCCCTCTGCTGCTGAAGCAAATGGAGACAATGTTGGTGATTGTCATATTCTTTAACCAATCAGATTTCGAGTTTGTCATGTTGGACGTATTCTTTGACACGCCGGATCCTTCTAGCTCATAGACAAATAACTACAGACGCCACATTGGCCACTGGATCGAATGTTAACGTCGCTGCCATATTGTTCCGGGCAGCAGTAGCTTATATTATAGTTTATATTCTAAACTAAATTTCCCATAATCGAGATTTTCATCTATACTGCCGTTTTTCTTTTATGAGAAGCTCCTGGTTTGGGCTGAGAGACGGATATATTGTGAATCTTACTGTAGTCAGTTGGCTAGTTAAAGTGAACTTTTCTCACTGAAGGTTTCCCAAAGAGAAACAGGTGAGGAGGCAGTGGGAAGTAGCTGTAAGAAAGGAAGGAAGGTTTTCCTCAGGTGAGTCCTCCGTGCTGTGCAGTAAACACTTCAAGCTGGAGGACTTTGACAGGACCGGTCAGACTGTCAGGATTAGAGATGGAGATAAACCACCTGTCTTCAGTTTCCACACTCATCTCCAAACAGTATGCGTATCCGTAGGCTATAATCATTTAATAGCTTGTCGTTAATTATTATTATTATTATTATTATTATTATGGTGTAAATGTTTTACCTAGTCCATTAAAGGATTATCTTATAATTTTCTTTGTAATAGTTTGTTTTGGAGTAAATCTGTATCCTTTTATTGCTAATAAAATATAGAAAGCAGACTGCCAGTTTCTCACTATATGATTTGTATTTTGTTGCATTTTCTCAATGATGGTCAATTATTATTACTTAAAGATGCACTATTTCAATTTCTTTTTATGAATTTATTTGTTTCAGTATTTCTAAGTGAATGACATGTGTTCTGACCTGGAGCAGAAGAAAAGATAAAAGATGGTGTTGAAGACAGAAAAAAGTCATTTCCACAATGAAAAAAACTTTATGCACATTTCATGTATATTAAATTATATTACATTAGAGATGTCTCAGCATTTATTAACCCAGAAAAATAATCAGAATCTGTGCTTCACAAGCGTCGGCTTTCACAATACTTTATGTCAGTGAATAATTTTGCAAGTCTAACTATTCTAAGAGGTTAGAAGGGGGACAGAACTTTTTGTACAAGACGTAGATAAACCATTGAAATCGCATGAGAAATGTAAACGTTGCTTTTTATCTTGAAAAAACACATCTCCTATAGAATATAAATACATGTTTGTGTGTATAATTCAGACTATCTGCAGACTGTTTATTGTTTCAATAAAGTTTGATTTCTTTTTGACATCTACTAACCCTCAGTCTCTGAAGTTTTTTGTTAGGCTGAAAAGGTTGTTCACCTGTGAGGTGGTATGTGTGTTTGGTGTGTATGGTGTGTATGGTGTGTGAGGTGTGTTTGGTGTGTGAGGTGTGTATGGTGTGCATGGTGTGTGTGATGTGTGTATGGTGTGTGGTGTGTGTGGTGTGTGTGATGTGTGTATGGTGTGTATGGTGTGTGTGATGTGTGTATGGTGTGTATGGTGTGTGTGATGTGTGTATGGTGTGTGTGATGTGTGTAATGTGTGTATGGTGTGTATGGTGTGTATGGTGTGTGTGGTGTGTGTGGTGTGTGAGGTGTGTATGGTGTGTGTGATGTGTGTATGGTGTGTGTGGTGTGTGTGGTGTGTGTGATGTGTGTATGGTGTGTATGGTGTGTGTGATGTGTGTGTGTGATGTGTGTATGGTGTGTATGGTGTGTGTGATGTGTGTATGGTGTGTGTGATATGTGTAATGTGTGTATGGTGTGTATGGTGTGTGTGGTGTGTGAGGTGTGTATGGTGTGTGTGATGTGTGTATGGTGTGTATGGTGTGTGTGGTGTGTGTGGTGTGTGTAATGTGTGTATGGTGTGTATGGTGTGTGTGGTGTGTGAGGTGTGTATGGTGTGTATGGTGTGTGTGGTGTGTGAGGTGTGTATGGTGTGTGTGGTGTGTGTGGTGTGTGTGGTGTGTGTAATGTGTGTATGGTGTGTATGGTGTGTGTGATGTGTGTATGGTGTGTATGGTGTGTGTGGTGTGTGTGGTGTGTAATGTGTGTATGGTGTGTATGGTGTGTGTGATGTGTGTATGGTGTGTATGGTGTGTGTGGTGTGTGATGTGTGTATGGTGTGTATGGTGTGTGTAGTGTGTATGGTGTGTATGGTGTGTATGGTGTGTGTGGTGTGTGTAGTGTGTGAGGTGTGTATGGTGTGTATGGTGTGTGTGGTGTGTGTGGTGTGTGAGGTGTGTATGGTGTGTGAGGTGTGTATGGTGTCTGAGGTGTGTATGGTGTGTATGGTGTGTGAGGCGTGTATGGTGTGTGAGTTGTGTATGATGTGTATGGTGTGTATGGTGTCTGAGGTGTGTATGGTGTGTGTGGTGTGTATGGTGTGTGTGGTGTGTGTGGTGTGTGAGGTGTGTATGGTGTGTGAGGTGTGTATGGTGTGTATGGTGTGTGTGGTGTGTGAGGTGTGTGAGGTGTGTATGGTGTGTGTGAGGTGTGTATGGTGTGTGTGGTGTGTATGGTGTGTGTGGTGTGTGAGGTGTGTATGTTGTGTGTGATATGTGTATGGTGTGTATGGTGTGTATGGTGTGTGTGGTGTGTGAGGTGTGTATGGTGTGTGTGAGGTGTATATGGTGTGTGAGGTGTGTATGGTGTGTGTGGTGTGTGTGGTGTGTGAGGTGTGTATGTTGTGTGTGATATGTGTATGGTGTGTATGGTGTGTGAGGTGTGTGTGGTGTGTATGGTGTGTGAGGTGTGTGAGGTGTGTATGGTGTGTGTGAGGTGTGTATGGTGTGTATGGTGTGTATGGTGTGTGTGATGTGTGTATGGTGTGTGTGGTGTGTATGGTGTGTGTGGTGTGTGTGGTGTGTGAGGTGTGTATGGTGTGTGAGGTGTGTATGGTGTGTATGGTGTGTGTGGTGTGTGAGGTGTGTGAGGTATGTATGGTGTGTGTGAGGTGTGTATGGTGTGTGTGGTGTGTATGGTGTGTGAGGTGTGTATGTTGTGTGTGATATGTGTATGGTGTGTATGGTGTGTATGGTGTGTGTGGTGTGTGAGGTGTGTGAGGTGTGTATGGTGTGTGTGAGGTGTATATGGTGTGTGAGGTGTGTATGGTGTGTATGGTGTGTGTGGTGTGTGAGGTGTGTATGTTGTGTGTGATATGTGTATGGTGTGTATGGTGTGTGAGGTGTGTATGGTGTGTGTGGTGTGTATGGTGTGTGAGGTGTGTGAGGTGTGTATGGTGTGTGTGAGGTGTGTATGGTGTGTATGGTGTGTATGGTGTGTGTGATGTGTGTATGGTGTGTGTGGTGTGTATGGTGTGTGTGGTGTGTGTGGTGTGTGAGGTGTGTATGGTGTGTGAGGTGTGTATGGTGTGTATGGTGTGTGTGGTGTGTGAGGTGTGTGAGGTATGTATGGTGTGTGTGAGGTGTGTATGGTGTGTGTGGTGTTTATGGTGTGTGAGGTGTGTATGTTGTGTGTGATATGTGTATGGTGTGTATGGTGTGTATGGTGTGTGTGGTGTGTGAGGTGTGTGAGGTGTGTATGGTGTGTGTGAGGTGTATATGGTGTGTGAGGTGTGTATGGTGTGTATGGTGTGTGTGGTGTGTGAGGTGTGTATGTTGTGTGTGATATGTGTATGGTGTGTGAGGTGTGTATGGTGTGTGTGGTGTGTATGGTGTGTGAGGTGTGTGAGGTGTGTATGGTGTGTGTGAGGTGTGTATGGTGTGTATGGTGTGTATGGTGTGTGTGATGTGTGTATGGTGTGTATGGTGTGTATGGGGTGTGATATCGTGTCATATCATGTATTAGTGGTACATCCGTGATGGTTTGATGGTATCCTCCCACAATTACAATCAAACTAGCGGTTATTGAATAACGTACAGCCCTAGTGTCACGGTGTCATGGTGAGGTTAACTGAAGGTGGTTTAATTAGCACTGAAGGCCGAGTTGTAAAATACACGACCCGCCACTCAAGTAACCTATTAAGATAAGATAATACTTTATTAATCCCCAGATGGAGAAATTAGGGCGTCACAGCAGCAGCAAGACAGGTGAAGAAAAAAAGAGCTAGCAAGGAGAACAATACAGGGATATATAAAGAGTATATTACTTCTGGTTCTGAGCGCTAGTTCCCTAATCCTCTTAGTACTTGTCTGACAACCAGGCTGAACCGACACGTAAAACAAACAGGAACAAGAATAGAAAAAAGAAGAGAAAGTTCTGAAGGCTGTTCTAAAAACGTGAGTTTATGTGATTAATATTAATGTGCCATAATGATGTATCAGGGTTTATTAGCGCTGAGGTTAGCAGGTCACGCTAACATGCTAAATTGGTTCTAGCATGAAGTCTATTAACATTAATGGAGTAATTAAGGGTAATTAGGAGCATCTGCTGAGATGTAGACATGCTGTTTGGGAGAGGAACATGTAAAACGAGAGATAGAGAGAAAGAGAGAGAGAGAGAGAGAGAGAGAGAGAGAGAGAGAGAGAAAGAAACAGAGAGAGAGACAGATGGTGAGAATAAATCCCTGTTTTCTCGTACTTTTTCGATCCCTATCTGCCTTATCTACAGTGTTCTGTCTGTCTCTCTCGCTTTCTAATGGATATTGCTAACCTTTAAGAGGTGTGTGTGTGTGTGTGTGTGTGTGTGTGTGTGTGTTGAGAGAGAGAGAGAGAGAGAGAGAGAGAGAGAGAGAGAGCGGGAGACAGTGATTGATTACTGATCCAGGAACAGAGGGCTATGTCAAACCGTTTCTAATAAACCCTCCACTCTGAGATGGAGAGACTCATAAAGAAAGAGAAGGAGGGAGAGCACAAGAAAGAGAGAGAGAGAGAGAGAGAGAGACAGACAGGCAGACAGGCAGACAGATGAGTGTTGAACTCCATGACTCAGACAGGTAACAGGTGGTGACGCAGCTGATGGTGTTTCCATGGCAACGTGGGTCTGGTTAAATGAGGTTACTGTGATTTCTCTCTCAGTGAATAATAAAACCTAATACAATTTCAGTTTAACTCTTCAGACGAGTCACAGAAATGCCACACAGAGAGACTGACACACTGAGAGACTGAAAGACTGAGACAGAGACACAGAGACTGAGACACTGAGAGACTGAAAGACTGAGACAGAGACACAGAGACTGAGACACTGAGAGACTGAAAGACTGAGACACTGAGAGACTGAAAGACTGAGACACTGAGAGACTGAAAGACTGAGACACTGAGACTGAGACACAGAGAGACTGAAAGACTGAGACACTGAGAGACTGAGACACTGAGAGACTGAAAGACTGAGACACAGAGACTGAGACACTGAGAGACTGAAAGACTGAGACACTGAGAGACTGAAAGACCGAGACACTGAGACTGAGACACTGAGACACAGAGATTGAGACACTGAGAGACTGAAAGACCGAGACACTGAGATTGAGACACTGAGAGACAGAAAGACTGAGACACTGAGAGACTGAGACACTGAGAGACTGAGACACTGAGGGACTGAGACACAGAGACTGAGACACTGAGAGATTGAGACATTGAGAGACTGAGACACTGAGGGACTGAGACACAGAGACTGAGGGACTGAGACACAGAGACTGAGACACTGAGAGATTGAGACATTGAGAGACTGAGACACTGAGGGACTGAGACACAGAGACTGAGACACTGAGAGATTGAGACATTGAGAGACTGAAAGACTGAGACACTGAGAGACTGAGACACTGAGAGATTGAGACCTTGAAAGACTGAGACACTGAGAGACTGAGACACAGAGATTGAGACACTGAGAGACTGAGACACTGAGAGACTGAAAGACCGAGACACTGAGATTGAGACACTGAGAGACAGAGATTGAGACACTGAGAGACTGAGACACTGAGAGACTGAGACACTGAGAGATTGAGACATTGAGAGACTGAGACACTGAGACTGAGACACTGAGAGATTGAGACACTGAGAGACTGAGACACTGAGAGACTGAAAGACCGAGACACTGAGATTGAGACACTGAGAGACTGAGACACTGAGAGACTGAAAGACCGAGACACTGAGATTGAGACACTGAGAGACAGAGATTGAGACACCGAGAGACTGAGACACTGAGAGACTGAGACACTGAGACTGAGACACTGAGAGATTGAGACACTGAGAGACTGAGACACTGAGAGACTGAAAGACCGAGACACTGAGATTGAGACACTGAGAGACTGAGACACTGAGAGACTGAAAGACCGAGACACTGAGATTGAGACACTGAGAGACAGAGATTGAGACACTGAGAGACTGAGACACTGAGAGACTGAAAGACCGAGACACTGAGATTGAGACACTGAGAGACTGAGACACAGAGACTGAGACACTGAGAGACTGAGACACTGAGAGATTGAGACATTGAGAGACTGAGACACTGAGACTGAGACACTGAGAGACTGAGACATAGAGACTGAGACACTGAGAGACTTAGACACAGAGACTGAGACACTGAGAGACTTAGACACAGAGACGGAGACACTGAGGGACTGAAACACTGAGACATTGAGAGACTGAGACACTGAGAGACAGCAACTGAGACACAGAGACTGAGACACAGAGAGACTGAGACACTGAGAGACTGAGACACAGAGACTGAGACACTGAGGGACTGAGACACAGAGACTGAGACACTGAGAGATTGAGACATTGAGAGACTGAGACACTGAGGGACTGAGACACAGAGACTGAGACACTGAGAGATTGAGACATTGAGAGACTGAGACACTGAGAGACTGAAAGACTGAGACACTGAGAGATTGAGACCTTGAAAGACTGAGACACTGAGACACAGAGATTGAGAGACTGAGAGACTGAGAGACTGAGACACTGAGAGACTGAAAGACCGAGACACTGAGATTGAGACACTGAGAGACAGAGATTGAGACACTGAGAGACTGAGACACTGAGAGACTGAAAGACCGAGACACTGAGATTGAGACACTGAGAGACAGAGATTGAGACACAGACATTGAGACACTGAGAGACTGAGACACTGAGAGACTGAGACACTGAGAGATTGAGACATTGAGAGACTGAGACACTGAGCGACTGAGACACCGAGAGACTGAGACACTGAGAGATTGAGACATTGAGAGACTGAGACACTGAGACTGAGACACTGAGAGATTGAGACACAGACAGATTGAGACACAGAGACTGAGACACTGAGAGACTGAGACACAGAGAGACTGAGACATAGAGACTGAGACACTGAGAGACTGAGAGACAGAGATTGAGACACTGAGAGACTGAGACACTGAGAGACTGAAAGACCGAGACACTGAGATTGAGACAGAGAGACAGAAAGACTTAGACACAGACATTGAGACACTGAGAGACTGAGAAACTGAGAGACTGAGACACAGAGACTGAGACACTGAGAGACTGAGACACTGAGAGATTGAGACATTGAGAGACTGAGACACTGAGACTGAGACACTGAGAGATTGAGACACTGAGAGACTGAGACACTGAGAGACTGAAAGACCGAGACACTGAGATTGAGACACTGAGAGACTGAGACACTGAGAGACTGAAAGACCGAGACACTGAGATTGAGACACTGAGAGACAGAGATTGAGACACTGAGAGACTGAGACACTGAGAGACTGAAAGACCGAGACACTGAGAGACTGAGACATAGCAACTGAGACACAGAGACTGAGACACTGAGAGACTGAGACACAGAGAGACTGAGACATAGAGACTGAGACACTGAGAGACTGAGAGACAGAGATTGAGACACTGAGAGACTGAGACACTGAGAGACTGAAAGACCGAGACACTGAGATTGAGACAGAGAGACAGAAAGACTTAGACACAGACATTGAGACACTGAGAGACTGAGAAACTGAGAGACTGAGACACAGAGACTGAGACACTGAGAGACTGAGACACTGAGAGATTGAGACATTGAGAGACTGAGACACTGAGACTGAGACACTGAGAGATTGAGACACTGAGAGACTGAGACACTGAGAGACTGAAAGACCGAGACACTGAGATTGAGACACTGAGAGACTGAGACACTGAGAGACTGAAAGACCGAGACACTGAGATTGAGACACTGAGAGACAGAGATTGAGACACTGAGAGACTGAGACACTGAGAGACTGAAAGACCGAGACACTGAGATTGAGACACTGAGAGACTGAGACACAGAGACTGAGACACTGAGAGACTGAGACACTGAGAGATTGAGACATTGAGAGACTGAGACACTGAGACTGAGACACTGAGAGACTGAGACATAGAGACTGAGACACTGAGAGACTTAGACACAGAGACTGAGACACTGAGAGACTTAGACACAGAGACGGAGACACTGAGGGACTGAAACACTGAGACATTGAGAGACTGAGACACTGAGAGACAGCAACTGAGACACAGAGACTGAGACACAGAGAGACTGAGACACTGAGAGACTGAGACACAGAGACTGAGACACTGAGGGACTGAGACACAGAGACTGAGACACTGAGAGATTGAGACATTGAGAGACTGAGACACTGAGGGACTGAGACACAGAGACTGAGACACTGAGAGATTGAGACATTGAGAGACTGAGACACTGAGAGACTGAAAGACTGAGACACTGAGAGATTGAGACCTTGAAAGACTGAGACACTGAGACACAGAGATTGAGAGACTGAGAGACTGAGAGACTGAGACACTGAGAGACTGAAAGACCGAGACACTGAGATTGAGACACTGAGAGACAGAGATTGAGACACTGAGAGACTGAGACACTGAGAGACTGAAAGACCGAGACACTGAGATTGAGACACTGAGAGACAGAGATTGAGACACAGACATTGAGACACTGAGAGACTGAGACACTGAGAGACTGAGACACTGAGAGATTGAGACATTGAGAGACTGAGACACTGAGCGACTGAGACACCGAGAGACTGAGACACTGAGAGATTGAGACATTGAGAGACTGAGACACTGAGACTGAGACACTGAGAGATTGAGACACAGACAGATTGAGACACAGAGACCGAGACACTGAGAGACTGAGACATAGAGACTGAGACACTGAGAGACTGAGACACAGAGACTGAGACACTGAGAGACTTAGACACAGAGATGGAGACACTGAGAGACTGAAACACTGAGACATTGAGAGACTGAGACACTGAGAGAGAGCAACTGAGACACAGAGACTGAGACACTGAGAGACTGAGACACTGAGACACAGCAACTGAGACACAGAGACTGAGACACTGAGAGACTGAGACACAGAGAGACTGAGACATAGAGACTGAGACACTGAGAGACTGAGAGACAGAGATTGAGACACTGAGAGACTGAGACACTGAGAGACTGAAAGACCGAGACACTGAGATTGAGACAGAGAGACAGAAAGACTTAGACACAGACATTGAGACACTGAGAGACTGAGAAACTGAGAGACTGAGACACAGAGACTGAGACACTGAGAGACTGAGACACTGAGAGATTGAGACATTGAGAGACTGAGACACTGAGACTGAGACACTGAGAGATTGAGACACAGACAGATTGAGACACAGAGACCGAGACACTGAGAGACTGAGACACTGAGAGACTGAGACACAGAGACTGAGACACTGAGAGACTGAAACACTGAGACATTGAGAGACTGAGACACTGAGAGACAGCAACTGAGACACAGAGACTGAGACACTGAGAGACTGAGACACAGCAACTGAGACACAGAGACTGAGACACTGAGAGACTGAGACACAGAGACTGAGACACAGAGACACAGAGAGACTGAGACACAGAGATTGAGATACAGAGACTGAGACACTGAGAGACAGTCACTGAGACATTGAGAGACTGAGACACGGAGAGATTGAGAGACTGAGACACTGAGATACTGAGACATTGAGACACAGCAACTGAGACACAGAGACTGAGACACTGAGAGACTGAGACACTGAGAGACTGCAACACAGAGAGACTGAGACACAGAGACACTGAGAGACTGAGACACAGAGATTGAGATACAGAGACTGAGACACTGAGAGACTGAGTCACTGAGACATTGAGAGACTGAGACACGGAGAGATTGAGACACTGAGAGACTGAGAAATTGAGACACTGAGAGACTGAGAGATTGAGACACTGAGAGACTGAGAGATTGAGAGACTGAGACACAGAGATTGAGACACTGAGAGACTGAGACACAGAGATTGAGACACAGAGATTGAGACACAGAGACTGAGACACTGAGAGACTGAGTCACTGAGACATTGAGAGACTGAGACACGGAGAGATTGAGACACGGAGAGACTGAGGTGTTTTTCTATGTTCTTTAGCTAGCTTGTTCATGACCACAAGCCACGTGGTCCAGGTCAGAACCTGCTGACCTTCAGAGTTCTAGAGTGTTTCCAGAACTACACCTCAGTGTTCCAGATTCAGTATCTCAAGGCCTATAGTGACGAAACAGTGACTAAATTAGCTGATGGTTACTGTAGTGAATAAATCTTACAATTCAGTTCAGTGTTATGTGTACAGCGTGTTTAACAGTGGACATTGTCCCAGAGCAGCGTTACAGAAATATATCAATTCAGGATATAGATGTTAAATGTATGAATTTATCTCTAATAAGCAGCCAGAGGTGACGGTGGTGAGGAAAAACTCCCTGAGACGATATGAGGAAGAAACCTCGAGAGGAACCAGACTCAGAAGGAACCCGTCCTCATCTGGGTCACACCGGATAGTGCGATTATAAATAAATACACCCCTTCTATAAATGTGCTAATACTACATGCTCAAATAGTGCAGTTGTGTAAGCAGGAAATTCATTACAGTTTCTGCATGAAATCTGTTTTGTTGAACTTCTCCACTGTTCACTGATGGAGACGTTGTCTAACTCTCTCCCACTGCGCTTTATCATAACAGTCTCACTTTAACTTCAGTTACCTCTCTACCTGCCCATTCTCTCCACCTGTCTCTCTCTCTATTTGTGTCTCTCTCCTTGTACCTAGAAACACATTAAGGACCTTATTTAATATGTACTAGAGATGATGTAGGAGAGGTCTTGAGTGTGGGATGTCATCACATGGTGCTGATCAGGGTGTGGTGTGATGTCATCAGATAGCACTGGTGTGATGTCTTGGCTGGTGTTCAGGGACAAACAGGAGGCAGACAAGGATTGATCTGACTCGTTTCTGAAAGTCTCCTTCAGGCATGTCTCTCTCTCTCTCTCTCTCTCTCTCTCTCTCTCTCTCTCTCACACACACACTCATCGATTATCAGGACGGCAGAAGGGAGGACATGGTTTTAAATGCCATCCATCAATTTCTGACACTCTCAAAGACACACTTTCAGCATCATTAGCATACAGCTCATTAGCAAATATCTCATTTGCATATATAGCTTGCTGACCAGCCCACTCACCTATTCAGCATTTCACTACCCTGTATAACTGACTAATAAAACCTTCGAATCTTTATATTGGCATCTATCTTTGGGTAGGACACTATGACATATGCTGACAAACGCAAGTGACATGAGAAGAAACACCACACACACACACACACACACACACACACACACACTACCTGTACTCCAGGGAGAATGCCGTGAGCTCAGTGGTGTTGTGAATCCATTTGAATTCGAGTGGCCAGCTACCCTCTGCCATACAGGTGAGAACCAACCGGTTTCCTTCCAGGTGCAGCTGAGAACGTACCGGTTCTGTCTTAAAGTACGGGGGAACATCATCTATACAGAAACAAACAGAGAGAGAGAGAGAGAGAAAAGTGAACTGAAATGTCATCTATTATTATAAATAACATTATTAGTATTATTCATATTAATATTATTATTATAAATAAATATGATTTTTTTTATTTGGAATAAAATGCCATTTATTTGATTACCACACTCCTAATGGAGCTGTATTTATCTGAACATGAGTGTTTCAAAACACACAACAGGGTTTTAGCATCTTTCAGAGGTCAGAGGTCAGAATGTGGAGCAGTAGAAAAACACTGTTACTGCATTCGATGCAGTAGCTACTACATGTCAGGTGAAACTGTGTGTACTAATCTGAGTGTGTGTGTGTGTGTGTATATGTGTGTGTGTATATATAAATACAATCCCGGATATACTACATCCGCCATGTTGGCATTGTCCTGCGACCTACATCATCATAAACACTAAAATCTTAAAGCCACCAGCAGATTAAATCCCCCGCACTGACAGAATAATATACATCAGGAAAGTGAAGTGAAGCGAATTAGTGATGTAATGTGGGCGGGGTTAACAGGTTGAGGTAAACTCGTTACCGTTAGCTTGGCCGGCTAAAGGCATGATGGAGATCACAAAAAAGGTTTCAAATGCTGTGAGAACTGTTTTCCGTGAGAAAACAGTTTAAACCTTCAACATGTTAACAATTTATTCGGGTATTGTTAAACAAGTCCTGTTTAACCGAGGTTTAATACTTAAAACGATCCGAGGAGCTATCTTACGCCATTTTTGTTCTGAGCTTGTCTGCACCAGTCCTGTTGCATTATGGGATGTTTGACTCGTGTAGTGTCCATCAGTTCCATACTGCAGCATTTTGCCAGAAGCAGTACACCATCCAGGTATTTCTCACCTGCCGTTTCTCACCTACTGAGAATTCGGACATACTACCGCTCTGGAGTACTGCTTTTCTCCTACAGTGTAGTCGGGTAGTACACTATTTCGGACGCGTGTATCTCACTGACCTCATACAAGGTCAGGATAAAATCATACATTACACCACAGACCACAGCATGTGCAGTCTACACACTTCTAATCCAGTGTTAGATTGATTTTACTGGAGTTCAGGTACCTGTTTAATATTTTATAGCCTCTCTCACTGGGCCGCATCTGTCTCCATATTTTATTCCTTAAACTGGAAATGTCTTGCTATAATTCACCTGCTACCTTCTGCATACATTTCCTGTCTGGGTCCACCATCTCCACCAATCATAATCCACCATATTATCACCATCTCCATCTCCACCAATCACAATCCACCATATTATCAATAAATGCTATAAGGAAATGATGAATTCAGCATGAGTGTTGATTGTTAGTTAAACCTGTTCACAATCCCAGTTTCAGTTCATTATTGAAATTAAATTCCACTCTGTGGGTTATAATTAAATAAACATCACATGAATAAATAATAAATGCAGAATAAATTAATTACTGAATAAAACACGATTTACAAAGTTACAGAGCCATAGTCACACAGTGGAATTGAAATTACTGAGTTAGAGAGATAATGTCCTACATCTGAGAGAGAGAGAGAGAGAGAGAGAGAGAGAGAGAGAGAGAGAGTGTAAACCAGAGTGATAGAGTTGCAAAGAGACAGATAGTGAGAGTGAGAGACAGTGAGACAGAGTGAAAGAATGAAAAAGTGAGGGGGAGACAGAGTGATAAAGAGAGAGAATGAAAACATTAGACAGTGTCAGAGAGACAGAGTGAGAAAGATGATAAGACAGGGACAAAGAAAGACAGTGAAATAGAGATAGAGCGAAAGTGAGACAGCACGAGAACCTGAGACAAATGCACAAGTGAAAGAGTGAGACAGTGAGAGAGAGACACAGACATCAGTCTCTCCATCTAGCCTTTTATTTATCTCTCTATCTGTTCAAAAGCAGCAGTGTCTCCCTTTTAATTACTGCTTTTAAAGTCATCAGACAAACAGGTCAAGTGTGTGTGTGAGTGTGTGTGTGATTATGTATGTGTGTGTGCGCGTGTTTTCAGCCCTAATCCCTCGTTCCCTCATTAATGAGCTTCTAATCATTCCATTTTCTCTCTGTGAAAGGAGAGGAGATGAAAAGAGAAGGAGAAAGATGAGGACAATGGCGTGGGTCGCTGCTTTTCAGCAAAATGACATCACATCAGACTAATGCTTTAATATGGCACTTTCACACAGCTGACATCTGAACAACAACACAGTGATCTGAAGGGCAGAACATTCAGGAAGTAAACCTGCACACTCGTGTCCTCGCTGCAGAGCGCCGGAGACGCTTTTCACTCGACACTGATGGGAGTAATGTCCATGTCTGTGCGCTTCATTTCACTCACCAACAGCTTTTATAAACACGGCTGCCGTCTAACCTTCACGAAATCATTTTGTTCACTTAGTTAATATGGCAAACTAAGCTGAGTAGCATCTCATCACCTGAATATGTATTTAAATATTCATGAACTGATATTACAGCTAAAGCAGTTGTTACCGCCCAGTCTAGGTTAGGCCACACCAAGTAAGCAGCTCAGGATTCAACAGAATTTGACCTTTAAATAAGAGAAGCCAGGAATAACAACACAAATAAGGTTGTTCAAAAAGGTTGTGGTATATTGTAAAACACAAAATTATATATTATATATATATATATATATTATTTATATATATATATATATATATATATATATATATATATATATATATATATATATTGGATATATATATATATATATTTTGGATATATATATTATCCAAAAGCTTTGGATAAAAGCTTTTGCTAAATGTAAATATAAATATTAATATAAATGTAACGTGTAAGTAACACTGTGTGTTGCTGTTATAGTAAAATAATCAATGACCAATGAATGGTGTAAGTTACCACCTGAAGTTGATTTTATGAAGTGTTTTATTCCTCTTGTACCTCAGCAAAGTTCCTCTGTCCTAAAGATGTGGCAAACCTTACAGTTACAGCTTTACCTCTGACTATTACAGAGCACTGAAACTGGAGACTCCTTCCTTACGTTACATAAACATCTCTTTACAGAAAACTTTTTCTAATCCGTTTATGAGAAGTGTGTGCTGTACACGTCCCTGTGAACAAGCCGTTACTCTGGAAACGATAACGTATTAGAACGTATGAGGTTTGGATCTGTCCTGTACAGCTTCATTACTGCGATGCTCAGTTTAATTCAGCTCTGTGAGTATGACAAGGAGTATGACAAGGACGTAATTTCAGAGCCGCTCCAATTTAGTGCCTCCTTTCACAAAGTGACCTCCATTACCCATTTCTAATTTTGTGTAAGTGCTTCTTTAAGATGGCCGTTTTGTCTCGTCTTTGTGGTGAATGCCATAATCCAGTTTTCCGTATATATTTGTCTGAGACATCTCAAACAGCACACATCAGCATGGCATGCACAATTTACATCTCAACAACCATGTTTGCTAATTGGGATGTTGTCAACACCATTTTATGAAAATCTGTTCATTTCAGCCTTCCTCAAGGATAACTCATCCATCCAACCATTATCCTACACAGAGATAGTCCTGGAGCAGAAAACTGTCTTCACAAAACTTCACATGTCTGGGCGACTAGACGGAAGCCTTTTCTCACAGAAAAACATCCAAGCTCAACTAAATACCCCCAAAACATGTGGAAAAATGTGTTATGGTCTGATGAGACCAATTCCAAAAGGTATAATAATTCCATAATTCCAAAAGGTATGTTTGGTGCAAATAAAAACACATCAGCAGGGGTTAGGTTAGTTTCACCTTTCAGCAGGACAACGACCCGAAACACACGTCCACATCACCAAAGGAACGGCTTCGCCACAAGAAGATCAGTGTTTTTGAATGATCTAGCCTGAATCAACTAAAAATCTGTGGAGTGATCTGAAGCGGTATGTGCACAGGAGACGTCCTAGGATTAGGATTAGGGTTATTCCAGATCTGATGGATCTGGAATGTATTTGTAAGAAAGTGTGAGGAATTATTGTCAAGTCAAGACGTGCCACGCCGATACACTCTTCCCCCAAAATACTGAGGGGTGTAATAACATCAAAAGGTGTTTCAATAAAGTATTAGTTGAGGGGTGTGTATACTTATACAACCAGGCTATTGTAAGTTTTGTATTTTTCCTTTTTTTCTGATTATTTTTCAATAAATTTTTATATGTTGTAATGTTGAACAAGTTCTGACATGATTTATCTTATTTCATTTTTTTACACCACAAAAACCTGCCATTTTAACAGGGGTGTGTAGACTATATATATATATAACTACAGTGGATATAAAAAGTCTACACACTCCTGTTAAAATGGCAGGTTTTTGTGGTGTAAAAACATCGCAGAGTTCTCCTGACTGGATTTCACCGCGCTCAAACAATCCCGCACCAAACTAACAGACAACACTATATAAGGCCTTTAATTATGATTACGTAATTCGTTTATTAATATAAAATCTCCCGCTATATGGTACCTTATAAACACAAATTAATATTACAATTATTATTATTATTATTATTATTATTATTATTATTATTATTATTATTACACCTGTATACAAAATGTTGTACTTTGTACTTGTCATAGCGCCACTCAAGCAGAAACATTAACATGGCGTGTGATGTGACACCGTGGCGGTGGTGCGGTTGTCATGGCCACCGTCACAGCCTTAGGCTACATTACAATCCCGGGGTTATGGTAGAACAGGTAAAGTATTGCGGAGGGGATGCTATGTTATGACTTTGTCCTAAAATGTAAGTGGAGGAGGTCAGTGAGGTTAATAGCTTCATGTAAATGTTTAATACATGCATGAAATAGTGAACAAGTCAGTAGTTACTGATAGTGCTTTCCAGAAGATGCCTTGTTTTAGACAGACACGGAAAGTCAGGTAAAGTGAGAGGTGCAAAATGAGTGGTGTAATTTGACATGTGCAAAGTAGGCAATGTAAAGTGAGAGGTGTAGAGTAGGAGGTGTAAAGTAAGAGATCTAAAGTGACAGAAGGTAAAGTTACAGTTTAAAGTGAGGGGTATAAAATGGGGAGTGTAAGGTGAGAGGTGTAAAGTGAATTATGTAAAGTTAGAGGTGTTAAGATGTAAATTTCAGGGTATGATGACCCAGTATCAGCATGAAATACATACTGAATAATGATACTGACCAGTGTCTACTGTTGTATTGATCATGGGCATAGAATTAAACACACACACACACACACACACACACACACACACAATCTAGAAACACTTAACACCCTTCACATACCCTTCCAAGTCTGTGTATGTATGTGTGTGTGTGTGGGGGGGGGGGTTAAGGGCATCTTGAGAGGGGTCAACCCTTCATTAATACACCGGCTATTTCAAGACTCTCATTATTAAATGTCACATCATATGGATGTTGTGTATGTATTGGATGTGTGTGTGTGTGTGTGTGTGTATGTGTGTGTGTTTGTGTTTGTTTGTGCTTTATCAGTCTCTCCTCCTCTTCCTGTATGTCTCTGTCTCTGTCCCACTGTGTGTGTGTGTGTGTGACAGTATGTCTCTGTCTCACTGTGTGTGCACTGATAATAGCTCTGACATTTCTTCATAGAAGTCTCAGCCCTGTAGTTTCTGTATCTGACCAATCAGAGGTTAGAATTTGACCATGTGAATATTTTTACCTTCACTTTACACTCTACACCTCTCACTTTACACTCTACATTCTACACCTCTCACTCTACACCTCTCACTTTACACTCTACACACTACACCTCTCATTTTACACTCTACACCTCTCACTTTACACTTTCATTTTACACTCTACACCTCTCACTTTACACTCTACACCTCTCACTTTACACTTTCATTTTATACTCTACACCTCTCACTTTACACTCTACACCTCTCACTTTACACTTTCATTTTATACTCTACACCTCTCACTTTACACTCTACACCTCTCACTTTACACTTTCATTTTACACTCTACACCTCTCACTTTACACTTTCATTTTACACTCTACACTCTAAACCTCTCATTTTACACTCTACACTCTAAACCTCTCATTTTACACTCTACACTCTAAACCTCTCATTTTACACTCTACACTCTACACCTCTCACTTTACACTTTCATTTTATACTCTACACTCTAAACCTCTCATTTTACACTCTACACTCTAAACCTCTCATTTTACACTCTACACTCTACACCTCTCACTTTACACTTTCATTTTATACTCTACACCTCTCACTTTACACTCTACACCTCTCACTTTACACTTTCATTTTACACTCTACACCTCTCACTTTACACTTTCATTTTATACTCTACACCTCTCACTTTACACTCTACACCTCTCACTTTACACTTTCATTTTACACTCTACACCTCTCACTTTACACTTTCATTTTACACTCTACACTCTAAACCTCTCATTTTACACTCTACACCTCTCACTTTACACTTTCATTTTACACTCTACACCTCTCACTTTACACTTTCATTTTACACTCTACACCTCTCACTTTACACTTTACACCTCTTGCCATATACTCTCTATTTTACACCACAGTTTTTCATATCTCTTCCTTTCACATTTTGCATTTGCACACAATTAAACAGTCTTTGTTGACTTTAGACTTTAGTAACAGCACACAAACATGCACTCACACTCTCTCTCACACACTCACTCTCTCTCTCTCTCAGCTTGGTAGATTGTCTCTATACAAGTCTTTATGATGCAGATGAAGCTCTAATGGATTCTAGCTGCTTTTGTTCAAGCTTCTTTCTCTGTAATGAAGGTCAACACACACACACACACACACACACACACACACACACACACAACCTCATTAGCAGGGGTAGAGATAGACACCGAGTGAGGAAAATCCTGTTCCTGTACTTCCTGTTTCCTGGTTTGTCACAGTTCCTGCTTCCTGTTTTCCTCTCAGTGCTCCCCATGATCAGTGTTAAATATTCTTACATTTTTCTGTTTGTGAAGTGTTGCATGTTTTTTATAACAGCAGTTCCAAACTTCCTGTCTTCTTAGCTGTGTCTGAAATCACTCACTTGTTCCCTCATTCCCTCTATAGTGAATGACATTTGAGTCCACTATATGGGGAAGAAGTGAAGGAAAATGAGTGAACGAGTTCGAACGCTGACGTAAATACAGCGCGTCAGAGCGAACTCTGCCTCGGACATTATTATTATTATTATTATTATTATTGTATCCTAAAACAGTCAAGTTAATTTTCTCATGTTTATTATATTAGCTGTTAAAGAGAACAAAAACATCTGCCTGTCATGTATATTTATTATTATGCTTATTTATTATATTTAATAAATATATTTATTATATTTGAAAATAAAAAGAGAATAAAAACACTACTGTCACATTTATTTTATTTGTTTATTTTAAGTAGAAAAGAACTATTTTCTCTGGGTTTAATTGTCGAGGGGTTACCTGTCAGTGTCTGAGGTAAACCTGCCGTAAAATCTACTCTGTCTGGATAGTTATTCCTGAGGAGAAGAAAAGACGTATTTCAGAAAGAGAAACAACTTTAAGGAGTACGTTGTTAGACGCCGTCTATCATTAGACAAAACACATCCAGCTGTTAAGTCAATAACTGATGACTAGATCCTTCCAACTCCTGTAAGAAACATGCAACTAAATCATATTTTCCCTCATCTGTCTATAAATTAATTACAAAGGACAAAATAATGTTATTTTCTAACACGTATGTGAATACTGTACTGTGATTGTGTTAACTAATAAACATGAACAATCCACCAAATTATCATTTGATGTGTACAGCTGCAAATTAGTAAGTTGCTGAAAATAAATACTGCATCAGTCACTAATCTGTTTCATTTCACTTCGAAATATCTCAGTACAGAAGTATTTAAATTAATAAAAAGTTACACTTACATTTGTAAAAGTTTCCACCTAAGATCTAAGATCTATGATTCTATCACCGTCTCGTGTTGGAGTATGGGAAACAGTGCGCTGGCGAGTGTACATCAGATAAATGGTCAGTATTTATATAGTGCTTTTATCCAAAGTGCTTTACACTGTGTCTCATTCACACACTCACACACACACACACACACTCACACACACACACACACACTCACACACACACACACACACTCACACTCACTCACACTCACACACACACACACGCACACACACACACACACACACCAATGGTAGCAGAGCTGCCATGCAAGGCGCTAACTTGCCATCGGGAGCATCTTGGGGTTCAGTGTCTTGCCCAAGGACACTTCGGCATGTGGAGTCATGTGGAGTCATGTGGGCCAGGAATCGAACCACCAACCCTACGATTAGTGGACAACCCGCTTTACAACCTGAACCACAGCTACCCTATGTCCACTCGAAATCAGAGTGCATTGTGGGTATAAATGAGTGAATGAATGTAGGGAATGAAGTTGTTCACTCAGAATTCAGACACCACTACAAAATGGCCGACAGCTGATGTAGTGCACTATATAGGAGATAGGGAGCAGTTTTAGACACAGCTCTTGTGTTTCTTGGAACTCACCATTTCCTTTTCCCCAGACTTCCTAGTTTTATTAGTTTAACAGTTTTCCTGCTTGTGTGTTCCCTAAATCTACAAGGTGTCCCAAAAGTCCCAAAATGTGCACCAGCACCACGTGGGTTGTGGCTTCGTCAGTGGATGTTGGTGGACCTCCATTTATTCTCAGTTGGTTCACAACACTTCCAGGCTTTTGAATTTGTTAATAAGTTTGTTAATAGTGAGGTGTGTGATGTGCTCGTCATGTTTCCTGTTGAAGACAGCTTCCTGATCCAGCCACGAGAATGATTTCAATACGTTCTTCCTTTGTTGAAGGCATTCTTAAAGGCTAACTGAAAAAACATTAAATATTAGTACGAAAGTATGAAACATTTGGAAAACATTTAGCTAAAAAGTGTCAATTTCCCCCTCTGTATGGAGACTTTTGGGACTGTAGTTGTTCTAGTGTTTTTACTTTCTGACGTCTGCCTGTCGGGGTCCTAAGAACAGAATTAGCCTGAGATTGGCACGTCTGCTGGAGGTCTGACCTCCATTATGGGCTCTAGCTGTGTTAATTGGAGCAGACTCGGCACGTACAGCCACCTCCCGCTGGCTCCTTTGTGCTACTCAACCCTTGAGAAAAGATGGGCATGTTATCAGTGTATAATCTACAACACATTTATGGGCAGAAAGAAATGCCCTTCATTCTTTGACTTAATTACTAACGCAAGACTGATTTTCAGATTTTTTTTACATAAATTGCATCTATGCACATCTTCTCTTTAATCATACTATAGTAATATAAATATCAAAACTCAACAGTTTATTTCTTGTCCACATGAAACCACTGCATTATGTGAAGGCTTTAAGCTCCGCCCACTTCACAAACATGTCATATATCCCTGAAAAGTGTGCATGGTACGTGATTCTGTACTTTGACATCTTTACTTTTGAAACTGGAAGTCAGAGTGATGATGTCTTTAAGTTCTTGACTGATTTCCACAATATCCAGTAGTGTTTGAGATACACCACACCCCTGCTAGTCTAAACAAACCTGACAGTTATGGCATGCCACAAGGTTTAATGCTGAACATTTGAGGCCATTGTGATATGCAAATTTATGCATATTTAATTTGGCAAAGCTTCATTTGCATAAACAAGTCAGTGCAGGACATATCGAGTGGCTCCGCCCCCTTTTAAATTAGCAGTAGCGTTTAGCTTACTTCACAGCACGGGCTGAGCCATACTTGTCAGTTAGTTCCATGGATGTTTATAATGTTGGGGGGCGGGACATTTCAGATTCTAGAGAGACTGTTTTCTATTCTGTCGAGTTCTTGGTCACGACTGAAAGAAAAACCTTATGTAAGGATTTCATGAAGACAAAGATATAAATGATATTTATATTCACACACACACACACACACACACACACACTTTTCCTTTGAAGAAAATCAATAAATCTAAAAATGCAGCTGACTTTACATGTAGTCCATGCAGCACGCAGCTCACTCGCTCTTTAGTGTTTTTTTTGTTCTATAAAATAAATTCTGTAAAAAATGCGAGGAATGATTTAATAAGTCGAGTTTGGATATAAGATCAGAATGGAAAGGTTAATATATAAGACGAGTGTTTCATCACTGAGCTACAGAAAATTATTCCCTTTCTCCAACAGAGGACTGAAGCTCACACACATCCATCACGTTTTCAATAAAAAAGACTCCAAACAGAAGGAAAACATGGGAAAGTGTTCAGAAGCCGGCGAGATGATGGATGTGGGAGTAATATCGCTCACACTGCCATGCCATCGCCAGAAAATCAACCGCATCTCCAGGAAACTGATTTATATCTTACACATAAAAAAAAACCTCTAAGACTTGGTGGTGTTAGTTACGTTCACTCTACACATGAGCTCTCAGTGGAAATTAAAAATAAATAAATAAATAAATAAACCTGGAACTGATTTTGTCTCCTGTTGTGATGCACTACAGTACATTAGGGTTCTTCTTGGACACAAGTTCCCTTTCAAAGGGAACTTCGATGTTGCATTTAGCATAACAGTATGGGAACGCCTTGTGCGCGTGACCGGTATCTGAAGCTTGTGTAAAATCACGCCTCTACTTATAGGCCTGCCATGATCAGGTGACGTGGTAATTAAGCGCGTCGCATGATATATATATGGCACCTGTGAACCACGCCGCCAGCCTTATTATCTTCAGCGAGACTGCATAGCTGTTGTTTGTGTGACAAAAACGCTTCATTTCTACTCAATATTTTCTCAAAATCTCTGAACCTTTCTAACCCTTTTTTAGAGGAAAAGAGAGGTAAGTAATGAGCGAGAAAGAGTTCAAGAAGTGTGTTACGGCTTGCTCCCGTTTCATCACGGGGAACACTTCTGGATGAAGTGTTTAGGAGTGTAGTATGCGATGGCGGCCTACATTAAGCAGCCTGGCTCGCGACTCGCACTCTTCTCGAAAAAAACGGCCACAGTCGCGGTCTGCTGTTAGGCCTGATCTGAGAATGGTCATAAAGGCCAAGCAGGCAAAGAAGAGCGGTCCTGAGGGGCCGTGGAGGGATGTATCTGGGGACATGAGGTTGTCAGGGCAGGTAGCCCCCAGTGCTCCCCTAGCCAACGCGGTCCCCAAGTTTTCAGTGTTCTCTGGTCAGCGAGCTGTCACAGGGCAACGAAAATCTGATGCTTCCCTCCAATAGAATGTGGAATAGTTAACGTCACTAGAAGACCATCGGGCAGCGTGCAAACTACTGCCAAATGTGTCTCCATGGGTTCTGTCTACCATAGAAAGGGTTACCGGGTCCAGTTATAGCTCGATCCCATCCCCCCCCTTCACAGGTGTGCTCACCACAGCAGTCAGCACAGACCAGAGCCTGACGTTAGCACAGGAAGTAAGCTCCCTTTTGGACAATGGGGCCATAGAACACGTACCCCGTTCCCGAAGGGAGGGAGGTTTACAGCCATTATTTCCTGTTCCACAAAAAAGTGGGAGTATGCGGCCAATTTTAGATCTGCCTTATCTGAACCGTACTCTTCGGACATACAGGTTCAGAGGCTGATGCTCAAACTTATCGTGCCACAGAATCAGTTCGAGAACTGGTTTGTGGCGATAGATCTAAAAGGTGCATATTTCCACATAGGAATAACGCTAGCTTTATCCCCTCGCACTTTCACAAAGTGCATGGATGTCACTCTGGCTCCATTGGGACTCCAGGGCATCTGTGTACCAAACTACCTGGACAACTGGTTGATTCTAGCACGATCCAGGGAGTTGGCGGTTCAACATCGAGATGTTGTTGTTCTCGCCCACATGAAGAGCTTGGGGCTCAGGTTGAATCTCAGAAAAGGATGCTTTCCCCGGTGCAGTGGACAACTTTTCTAGGGGTTATGGGATTCTACTACGATGAGGGCGTTTCTATCCCCAACATGCGTAGTGTCAATCCTATCAACATTGAGCAAGATAAAGCTGGATCTTTGGAGACTTTGGGGTGGAGTCCACACATCTGTATGCTGCTCCCCCCATCGCTCTGCTCCCACAAGCTCTAGCGAGAGTTCGCCAAGACACTCTGCTAGTAGCACCTTTTTGGCCAGCTCGAACATGGTTCTGAGAGATAATATCCCTGCAAGATGGCACTCCTTGGGAGATTCCCGTCCGCAGGGATCCACTGTAGACCCAATAAACTGCGCAATAGCTACAGTCCTGGAGCTCCTACAAGAACATTTCTCGGCGGGCTGGGCTCCTTCTACAATCAGGGTTACGTGGCCGCCATTTCGGCCAGCCACGCCCCTGTTGAGGGAGCCTCTGTGGGGCAACATCCTCTAACTTCGAGGTTCATGCATGGTGTCAGACGGCTGAGGCCCATCTGCAGGCCGCGCATACCTTCCTGGGACCTTCTGTGGTCCTGGAAGGTCTGTCGGGTGCCCCATTCGAGCCCCTAGAGTGGATCAACTGTCTCAAGCCGGAGGGCTGATTTATCACCCTCGGCCAGAACTCGGAAACTGTGGGTCTGGCCCCTGAGGGGCACCAGCTCATAGATTCTGGTCTTACAACTGAGATTGTAGAAACCATGTTAAATGCTAGAGCACCATCCACAAGGAAATCGTATGCACTCAAATGGCAGCTTTTTGTCTTGTGGTGTGAGGAACGTCAGCTAGACACAGTGAACTGCGCAATAGCTACAGTCCTGGAGTTCTTACACAACGTTTCTCAGCCGGCTGGACTCCTTCTACAATCAGGGTTACTTGGCCGCCGTTTCGGCCAGCCATGCCCCTGTTGATGGAGCCTCTGTGGGGCAATATCCTCTAACTTCGAGGTTCATGCGTGGTGTCAGATGGCTGAGGCCCATCTGCAGGCCAATCATACCTTCCTGGGACCTTGCTGTGGTCTTGGAAGTTCTGTCAGGGGCCCCATTCCAGCCCTTAGAGTCAGCCTCTGAGAAGCTTCTGACTCTAAAGTTAGCCCTTTTACTGGCCCTGACATCTCTCAAGCGAGTGGGAGATCTACAAGCTCTCTCTGTTGCCCTTCCTGCCTTGACTTTACCAATGGATTAGCCAAGGTCTTCCTGTATCCTAGGCCGGATTATATTCCTAAAGTGCCTACATCGGCTGCCCACCCTTTGGTGTTGCAGGCTTTCTGCCCTCCTCTGTTCCTCACACCGGAACAAGAGAGGATGCACCTGCTGTGTCCAGTAAGGGCTCTGTGTACTTACATCCACCGCTCCGGCCAGTGCATCTCTACTTGGATAGTGGAAGCAATCTCTAGGGCTTACGCCACCCCAGGCTCGAGTGTCTTGCAGTGACCCTCGGGCTTGGGTATTTTTGAACAGGCCATACCCTCGGTATGACGGAGTGGGTTTTCCCGTTCCCATACTGTTATGCTAAATGCAACGTCGAAGTTCCCTTTGAAAGGGAACGTCGGGGTTACGCATGTAACCCTGTTCCCTGAGAAGGGAATGAGACGTTGCATAGCACTGTCATACCAGGGCAGGCCTGTGAATTGCGTTTTCGCTTCAGATAATAGAGGCTGACGGCGTGGTTCACAGGTGCCATATATATATCATGCGACGCGCTTAATTGCCACGTCACCTGATCATGGCAGGCCTATAAGTAGAGGCATGATTTTACACAAGCTTCAGATACCGGTCACGCGCACAAGGCGTTCCCATACTGTTATGCTAAACGCAACGTCTCGTTCCCTTCTCAGGGAACAGGGTTACATGCGTAACCCTGACGTTCTCTACCAGTGAGTTGCAGGAGATTTTTCATAACCATTATAACTACATGTATAATGTTGTTCACAATTTATAGACTATTTAGTAATATTTTAAACTGTCAGATTATTATTATCAATAATAATAATAATAATAATAAAACATCATTATCCTGCACCAGACCACCGCAGTAATCAGAGTGGCCTTTACACCATTTTTAATAAGCATTTATTTCTAGAAAGAAGCAAAATTATCTGTCAATAGAATCAGAAAAATATGAGCTTGCAGTGAGTAATAATGGCAATAATAATGGAAATAGGTTTAATAATCTTATACTGGGTTTATTGTAACACTATAATACGAAATATTAAATACATTTGACTATTTTCACTTATTGTCACTCGATAAGATGACAGTTTGTTTATAATATTTTACTGAATCAGTGCAGGAAGTGAGCACTCCATGTCCTGACACCTGCCTGCTGGGATGCTTCAGGTGTTTATGGTCTTTACTGTCATGTGACGCAGGGGTCAGTGTGGGGGTTGAAGGGAACAGCGGGGATGATGTCAGATCTTCTGACTTTAAAACACAGTAGCGCAACGTACAAGCCCAGTCCTCTGACTCAACACGGTGAGTGCAGAGCTTTAGAATCCCTTTACTGACCAAACATGTGTGAGAACCCTGTACTACCTCAGAACATCAGAACATCAGAACTTCAGCTATTTTAAGGTTCCATCCCAAACACTGGAACACAAACTGTCGTTCATGGAGGTTCTCTGATGTTGGAGTGTATGCATTAACCATAATACACTGTGAGTGGTGTGTGTAAGGGAAAAATAAACACACACACACACAAACACACAGGATCAACAGCATCGGTGTGTGTGTGTGTGTCTGTGTTTGGAATGGCGCTTCTAATAACGATTATAATTAGGGTAAATTACACACTGCAACCACAGTCATTTAAGCCAGATGAGGTGTGTGTGTGTGTGTGTGTGTTCCCATCAGAGGCGAACAATTAACCCTCAGACGAGATAACCATGTGTGTAAATAACATTTCTGAACTGAGAGACAGCTGTGAAAGGTCAGCTTTCTAAATGATGTGTGTGTGTGTGTGTGTGTAATATGTATAAAGTGTATAAATACTAGATTAATTAGGAAATGTTGTTAATGGAGTGTAGACATATTCTGTGTCTCAGTTTGCAGTCTCTCAGACAGGACCAGAGTTTAACCATGATTTCAGGCATTTAAAACAACTGGATTTCGAACATCATCAATTACCAGCACACGTGTAATATCACGGTCTCCTGTTAGCTACTGGGAGACTTCTGGAAACGTTTGATGATAAAAGCTGTAATGTGATGTGTGACCATGTTAATTATAATAACGACAGTGTCCTGAGGTGAGCAGTGGAGCCACAACCCGTTGCCATGATGAACCCTGAACACTGCGTTTCTGCTTAGACACGGGACATGAAAGCTGCTTTGACTTCAGCTTGTGATTACTTTCTCTTTGTGCTGACATCATCACAGTCATGCCCCTCCCACCCTGAGAGCACAGGCAATTACACTCTCCTGGATTCTCAGCGATGGATGGCTGTGGCATCGTCGGAAATTGAGCTTGCGATCTCCTGACGACCGGTGAACACTTTTCTGTTAGAACGCCTTTGTGAGCCAATAGAAAAGAAGAAGACAGGACTGTGGTCTGTTTGCTTGTTTAAAAAAAATGAAGGAGTCTTTCATTATTAAGTCACACTTGACGTTTGCCTCTCCCTTTTCATACTGTTGCACATCTGAAAAAAGAAATAGTCCTCTCATGTCTTCTCTCTTCCTGCAAGGACTTTCTTGTTGTCATGTTAGCACTTCTAGTAAAGCTGCATGACAATATCTATTGTTAAAACTGCTCCATGAGTCCGCTCCATCTGAATCAGATCCTGAGTTTCACCTGAGTGACAGAGCATCAGCATCAGAGCCTACCATGCTCATCAGGGTTTTAATCATGAGGCTTGTAATTGGGGTGAATAAGGACAGGTAAAGGAGGTGGAGATTGGTGTGAAGACCATGATGCTGTGATGGTACAGCTTTAGAAAATAATGAATCACTAAGAGACGGAATATTTTTAAGGCTGCGGCGTCCTACTGTCGGAACTCTGGTTTATCCATGAGGAATAGCATGAAGGCAGCAGCCACGGAGCTGGAACCGTAAATAAACCTGTGGTAAGCATTTTTAAAACCCAGGAATGGGTTTCACTGCTTTAGATAGCGCTGAAGGGACTGAACTAGTAATCAGAAGGTTATGAGTTTAAAGCCAGAGAACCAATGTTGGAAAATTCAGCAACACATTTAATTCTCAACTCTTCAGCTCCACGCACTGCTGCTGAGGATGACCCCACATGGACAGCTTACAGATTCATCTCCATGAGATTACTGTGGATGGTACCACATACAGTGCTGATTTATTCTGAGTTTGCGTATATATCATCCTAAATAGTTTCAGAAATTAAAACATCTAAGATAAAAGAAAACAGAAGCCCCGTGGTCATGACTTTCACTACCTGCCAACGCCAAGAAAAATGCTGAGAGCAAAATCAGCCACAGAACATGGCCTTCACAGACCTCACCAAAGCCTCTGACTCAGTAAACTGTCAGGCCCTCTAAATGGTTCTGGCAAAAATGGGATGGCCTGATAAATTCATCTGAATACTGAGACTGCTGCATGACAATATCAGCGACAGTAATCATTAGCAGAACAGATCCCTACAGGGTTGGCACTGGAGTCAAGAAAAGCTGTGTTTCTGTGTTACCCGGTTTTCCATATTTATCCACAGTCAAGAATCTACCCCAAGGAGTTAGACTCATGTACAGAATGGAGGGACAACTCCTAAACATCAAACAATTCAGGGCTAAAAGTAAAATTGCTACCAGACCCATCACGGCACAGAGATATGCTATGATAGCAATGCTCTTGTGGCTTAAATATGAATGTACAGACGACAGACAGCAGCTTAGTAAAGTTGAGGAATGTGTAAAGGACATTAGACGGTGGATGATTATTAATTTCCTCTTACTTAATTCTGATAAGACAGAAGTACTTGTGTTAGGACCACGTGTCACTAGAAGTAATCTTTCTGATCTCACAGTAACTCTGGATGGTCTTTCTGTTTCATCATGTGCAGCAGTTAAAGACCTTGGAGTGATTATTGACTCCAGTCTATCATTTGATGCTCATGTAGATAATATTACTAGGGTAGTCTTCTTTCATCTCAGAAATATTTCTAAGATAAGAAATATATTGTCACTACACGATGCAGAAATATTAGTTCATGCTTTCGTCACCTCTAGACTAGATTACTGTAATGCCTTACTGTCTGGATGTTCCAGTAGGAGCATAAACAAACTCCAGTTAGTCCAGAATGCAGCTGCTAGAGTCCTAACTAGAACCAGAAGATACGACCACATCACCCCGATCTTATCCACACTGCATTGGCTCCCAGTGAAATCTCGCATTGATTATAAAATACTTTTATTAACTTATAAAGCACTAAACGGTCTCGCGGCACAGTACCTGAGAGAACTTTTGGTCTTTTATGATCAAAAGGTGCAGGCTATTTGTTGGTACCTGGAATAGCGAAGGCTACAACAGGGGGAAGAGCTTTCTCTTACAAAGCCCCACAGTTATGGAACAGTCTTCCTATTAGTGTTCGGGACTCAGACACAGTCTCAGTGTTTAAGTCCAGGCTGAAAACATATTTCTTTACTCAAGCTTTTTGTGAATAGTTTTTTTCTTAGGTAAAGGAGCAGATCTAGAGGCTCACAGGTATAGAGTGTTGTGGTGAACTGGGATGTTTGGATCCTGTCGCTCTTCCACTTTCACACCTTTACCCAGGTGTGTTGATGATGGAGAGGCTGGTCGCCTTATGTCCCAGGGAGTCCTCATGTCTGTGTTCCCTTCTGGTTCTCCCTTTTAGTTATGATGTTATAGCTAGTCTTGCCGGAGTCCCTGCTTTCACTCACGCGAAGTACACTGTCCTTAACCATTACAGGACAATAACCATACCTAATAATCTCACTCTCTCTCTCTCTTTGTCAAGCTACACATGATATTAAAGAGATGCCAGTAATTCTGACCCTTTCTGCTCTCTGGACCTGCCTGATCCATCCTGATGCCCTACTTCTGGTTGGAGTTCTCATCAGTTGGAAGTCACATACTGCTGCTGAGGATGTCCCACATGGTGCAGACTAAAGATCACTGAGATTACTGAGGATGGTTCCACTTAAACACCATAAAGATGCTTTGGATCTCAGTTCATATGAACAGTTATGCTATGATAGCTTTAGCACTACAATTACCACAAACAGTTCTGCACTCGAGTCTCCATCAGTGAACAGTGGAGAAGTTCAACACAACAGACTTCCTGTAGAAACTGTAATGAATTTCCTGCTTACACAACTGCACTATTTGAACATGTAGCATTAGCACATTTATAGAAGGGGTGTATTTATTTATAATCGCACTATCTGGTGTCACCCAGATGAGGACGGGTTCCCTTCTGAGTCTGATTCCTCTCAAGGTTTCTTCCTCATATCGTCTCAGGGAGTTTTTCCTCACCACGTCACCTCTGGCTGCTCATTAGAGATAAATTCATACATTTAACATCTATATCCTGAATTTATATATTTCTGTAACGCTGCTCTGGGACAATGTCCACTGTTAAACACGCTACACACAACACTAAACTGAACTGAACTGAAGTTTTAGAATGGGATTTTCAACAAGCACATATGTGTATGATGGTCATGTGTCCACATATTTTTGGTCATATAGTGTGCATATTACAGGTAAAAAGCTAAGGGTAGTACCCTGCCAACAAGGACAGGTACAGTTTAGTACTCTTTAGTGTAGTGGCTCAAGAGTGACATCATTTTTGCATGAGTTCCTGTAAAGTTCTTGTGTTTGGGCTTCCAGGAAGTTCTCCAACACAGAAGCTGCAGACTGGAGCTTGAGGACATCTGTGGGATCCTGGTCGAGTGGAGAAGTTTTGTGATCAGAATCCACGTGAGATTTTATTTTAGACGACGGTATACAGGAACATACTGCAGACCTCTGAGTTTCCTACATGGAATTCTGACATTCTACATCCCACTTTCCCGAGAGGAGGAAGGATGTTCGGACATTCAGTGGAATTTTCAGTGATACACATATATCTACAGTCTGAACAGAATAGCATGCTGCTGTCTGTAGAATTGGTTGCCATGACAACTGTCTACCACTAATAGCCCCCCACACACGGTTTCCTCTGAGATGTGGTGTACAGCTGAATTTTTAGCAACTTAATTGCCTTATAAAATTAAACTCCATTGCTTTAGTGCATTAGAGAGGTGTGTGTGTGTGTGTGTGTGTGTGTGTGTGTGTGTGTGTAGCTGTTCATCTGGCTAATTTGTACAGCACCTGTTCTCTATTCACACATCAATCAAACAAATGTTGTGTATGTTTGTTAGCCTTTTCTCATCACCTTATCTCTCTTCTGAGGAACTGTGTACAGCGAGAAGAAGAGAAGTGGATGAGAGGAAACAGAGGAGAAGTGGATGAGAGGAAACAGAGGAGAAGTGGATGAGAGGAAACAGAGGAGAAGTGGATGAGAGGAAACAGAAGAGAAGTGGATGAGAGGAAACAGAGGAGAAGTGGATGAGAGGAAACAGAAGAGAAGTGGATGAGAGGAAACAGGAGAAGTGGATGAGAGGAAACAGAGGAGAAGTGGATGAGAGGAAACAGAAGAGAAGTGGATGAGAGGAAACAGAGGAGAAGTGGATGAGAGGAAACAGAGGAGAAGTGGATGAGAGGAAACAGAAGAGAAGTGGATGAGAGGAAACAGGAGAAGTGGATGAGAGGAAACACAGGAGAAGTGGATGAGAGGAAACAGGAGAAGTGGATGAGAGGAAACAGAGGAGAAGTGGATGAGAGGAAACAGGAGAAGTGGATGAGAGGAAACACAGGAGAAGTGGATGAGAGGAAACAGAAGAGAAGTGGATGAGAGGAAACACAGGAGAAGTGGATGAGAGGAAACAGAAGAGAAGTGGATGAGAGGAAACACAGGAGAAGTGGATGAGAGGAAACACAGGAGAAGTGGATGAGAGGAAACAGAAGAGAAGTGGATGAGAGGAAACAGAAGAGAAGTGGATGAGAGGAAACAGAAGAGAAGTGGATGAGAGGAAACACAGGAGAAGTGGATGAGAGGAAACACAGGAGAAGTGGATGAGAGGAAACACAGGAGAAGTGGATGAGAGGAAACACAGGAGAAGTGGATGAGAGGAAACAGAAGAGAAGTGGATGAGAGGAAACAGAAGAGAAGTGGATGAGAGGAAACACAGGAGAAGTGGATGAGAGGAAACAGAAGAGAAGTGGATGAGAGGAAACACAGGAGAAGTGGATGAGAGGAAACAGAAGAGAAGTGGATGAGAGGAAACAGAAGAGAAGTGGATGAGAGGAAACACAGGAGAAGTGGATGAGAGGAAACACAGGAGAAGTGGATGAGAGGAAACAGAAGAGAAGTGGATGAGAGGAAACACAGGAGAAGTGGATGAGAGGAAACACAGGAGAAGTGGATGAGAGGAAACAGGAGAAGTGGATGAGAGGAAACAGAAGAGAAGTGGATGAGAGGAAACAGAAGAGAAGTGGATGAGAGGAAACAGAAGAGAAGTGGATGAGAGGAAACACAGGAGAAGTGGATGAGAGGAAACACAGGAGAAGTGGACAATATTACTTTCTGATTTTCTGATATTTTTGTCAGTCTTTGTTGACCTTTTTTCTTATCCTCTCTCTCTCATGCCCCTCCCCCAGTTTTCTCCTCGTTCCTGGCTGAGATGTGCCTCCTCTATCTCTCCTCCTGCAGATCCGTAATCACTTTATCCATCTGAGCCGCGTATCATTCGCTCCAGAAAACAGAGGAAAAACCGAGAGGAGAAATATCCAGAAGCAAGGGAAGAGGAGTGAAAACGAAAGAGGTGTTTCTGATCGCTTCTTTCTTCACTTCACTTTATTATCTTCAGTTATTACTCACGTGTTCAGAAGAAACTAGAGACTAAAACGGCCCTAAAATTGTAATTTTAACATGATAAATTTTGAAACAGGAAACATGTCTGCTGAAATAAATGATTAAAAACATCTAACGGATCTCAGACTGCAGTTTTAATCTGAGGAGAATGTCGTTAGGATTCGGTGTGGAGAGGAAACATCAAAGCTTCTCACTGACAGAATTAAAATTTCATTTCCATTTCACTCAGCGATTTTCTTTCTAAACCGTTTTATCATTATTTCCTCTCGGGAGAGATATATATATATATATATAGAGAGAGAGAGAGAGAGAGAGAGAGCGCTCTTATTGCTCACACCACTGCTTCTTCTTCTCGTTCTCTCAGGGTGGAGAATTTTTTATTTTTATTCTTTTTATACAGTTTAAACAGTTTCAGATTAAAGCCTGAGACTTTCTCACTGAAACACACAGACGGAATGTTGAGGGATTTGAATTCACACTAAGAGCTGATGATGTCATAATGAGCTATACAGCAACCGACCAATCAGCAGCTTCACTCAATTAACACACATACACACACACATCCTTTCTTTTTTCCTTTGCCTTCTTCCTTTGACATACACTATCTGCCCAAAAGTATGTGCACCCCTGACCATCACACCCATATGTGGCTCTTCCCCAAACCTTGGAAGCACACAGTTGTATAGAACGTCTCTGTATGCTGAAGCTTTACAGTTTCCCTTCACTGGAACTAACAATCCCGAACACTCTTTGTGCACATTAGTGTATATTAAAATGTGTATATTAGGTGTAATATGTGTATATTAGGATTAGGATGGTAATTGTGTTGTATTTGAGTCTGTGATGTGTGTGTTGAACGTATTGTGTTGTGACCAAACACGCAGAAAAATTCTTAATACATGTCAATGTTCACGGTGAATAAAATGATTCTGATTCTGATTCTATTTAACACAACCTGATCGATCATTTCAGCACCATTAGCATCTCTGGGATTTTAATCTTGAGACTAGTAGGAATGAGTCTCGTCTTCATGTGATAAAAATGATGAAATGTTTTTTTTTGGATGATGAAATCCTGAAGATTGAACACACACACACACACACACACACACACACACACACACACACACACACACACACACACACACATACCAAACCCTTTGCAATCTTGCAAAGCCGATTGCAAAAACTCAGTCTCATCAAAGGAAAATATTTTATTCCCAGCTCTGGCTTGGTCCTGATGTGGAGCTTTTACTTGTTTACTGGATTAATGAAAGGATTATTTTAATTAGAAATGCTAATGCACAAGTAGCAATTAACCAATAATTATCAGCATTATAAAAATACATTGTGCTATTATCAGTCATTTGTTAAAAAGTAGACATGATAAACCAAATGTAACGGTCAAAACTAAATTATACTAATATTCACTATTTATCTATTTTGTATTTATATGAGTTTAACACGGAGCAAGGAGCGTCATCATCATCCTCATCATCCTCACCATCACCATCATCATCATCACCATCATCACCATCATCACCATCATCATCCTCATCATCATCCTCCTCCTCCTCATCATCATCACCATCATCACCATCATCATCATCATCACCATCATCACCATCATCATCATCACCATTACCATCATCAGTTGAACACTCGATCTGTCAATCCAAATCTCCCTAGCCAATGAGAGTAAAGCACTGTTAAGCCCCGCCCACACGTGTGATTTGAGCTACTCTTGTAGAGTGTAAATGAACTGATGCTTAATGAAGAACGCTGTTTATTTGAAGACCAGGTTACATTTTAAACCCTGAATCACTGTCTTCAGTTTCAGACTGTTTTTATTCTCTCTCTGTATATTTTTGTACGTTCAGTACTTTTTGCCACAAATTTAATTCCATACAGTGTTAGTGATCAGGTGACAAACATCAATCAACTAACGCTGTCCAAAATTCATCATTTGAAAAAAAAAAAAAATGCTATTAGCTGAAAAAAAATCCCATTTCATTTATTAACGAGAGCTTCAGCTGTGACGTTAAAACTCTGCTAAAGAGGAACCGCTCAGTAGTGTTTTAAACACAGTGTGTGTGTGTGTGTGTGTTTGTGTGTGTGTAATCATGTTCCGCTGAACTACAAAAACAGGCTTAGAATATTGTATGTGACTTTATGAAGGTCACAGCGGCGATCATTCTGTAGGGGTTAATTAAGGCAGGGCCGCTCCCCTGAGGTGCTGCTTCACTTTAATTACACACACACACACACACACACACACACACGATAACCCCAGTTCACAGCATGAGAGAGTAAAATGAGGTTATGGAGTTGATTAAAGTGTGTGAGAATTACAGAGCTGACACACTGCAGATGATTTCTGAGGTGTTACGTAAAGATGATTTAACACACACAGAGTCAGCATGAGAACATATGCACAGCGAGGCATTACATCCCCCCCCCCCCCACACACACTGCTGTTTAAATCAGGAGTGTTCAATCAACATTAGTAAAGGTTCGGCTTATAAAAGTCTGGATACGCGACTGACGTGAGGGATGACTGCAGTTATGTTCTAGCGTGTGACTCTTAATTATTAGTTTATGGCAATTTTAGACATTAAAGGCAATTAGATTTAGAACTATTATGTAAAAGTACCTCTGTGTTTAGGTGCTGAATTTAAATAAAAACACTCCTCAGTCCCGAACACACGCAAGGCCTTGGGACGAACTATATTTCTCTAAAAACATGAAAGAACTCCATTTTTTTTGGCATGTTAGTAAAGACATGCAGAAATAGAAAGCATAAATGCAGCAATGTGGTAAACGTTGTGGCAGTGGGTGTGACTGACACAGAATGTATAAAATCCTCCATAACTGATGACAGTAAAGAAGAACACGGTTTAAAAGCACAGATGTTATTCATAATAAATAAATCTAGAGCACTATAACCACTGTAGCCTGTTTCATAACTGGCTAATTAGCGGTTAGCACATGAACTATCAGGGTTAGCATGCTATCAGGCCGGAAGCTAATACTCAATGCTGAACTCATACTATATGTTAGAACTACGCTATCTTTGTCTACCTTGATAATTAAATAAGGTATGCTTTTAGAGACCGGCTACAGCCTGCTAAACTTACAGCAACGATTCCTTTGTTTTTCCAAATCTGCACTTTATTCCATCTGTGGTTTCTTTACCATGCGAGAGTGAGTGAGAGAGAGGGAGAGAGATAGAGAGAGGGAGAGAGGGAGAGAGAGAGAGGGCAATAGAGGGAGAGAGATAGAGAGAGAGTGAGAGAGGGAGAGAGAGAGAGCAGTGGTTTATACAATAATGCAAGATGAGTTTTGTTCACCATTTTCTATGATTTTAATATTCATACACTGGTGAACAGAGAGCTGTTTTCCTCAGTCTCTCACATATATATATATATATATATATATATATATATATATATATATATATATATAATTAGTTTCCTTCACACACACACACACACACACTTTGCACACTCTCCAACGTCCTCCTATGTCATTTTACATTAACGTTCACATGCTGAGAGATCCTCAATGCAAAACATGCAGAAAACACCAGAAGGATGGTGAGAAAGAAAAACAAACAAGGACCACTTGTGGTTCTTCTGTTGCTCTTCAGCATATTTCCAAGATATTCCTAATGAGTATGAGGATCCGGTCACTTCCTCAGGTGACCACCAGAGGAAGGGTTCAAAGAGTTTACAAGCATCTCCAATATTTAATAGATTGACTGAGATGACGAAGGCCAGAAGAAGACTTCTGGATAGGAGATGTGTTTGAGCCCAACCCCATTCAAGAATTCCAGAACCTTTCACCTGATCAGTCTCAAAGAAATGCCAGGAGACATGTGTAGAAGGTCAAGAGATCCTGTTAGGTTTGTGGACATTTATTCTGCTGCTCAGTTTTCATCTCTGATTCTTCACTAGAATAAAGTAGGTTTATAATACAGATGGTCTGAAGATAGTTTTAAGGGCATCAATACATTAACATGTCCAGATGATCCTGTGTTTGTTCGGGTAATTTGCTCATGTGCAGGGGAGAACAGGAAGGAGCTTCCTGCTTTGACCTGTTGACCATCACCAAGCTGGGTCTGCCTTTCAAAAGTTGCTTCTGATTACTACAAATACATGGTAATAAGCTTTGGGTTAGTACACACCCCAGTCTTCCTCCAATCCCTCATTAACATTTTCATACATTAATTCATTTTCACCTTCATTGTATTTTCCTGATCACCCTGACCTCACAGTAGATCCAGAGACAATCCTGGGAATACTGGGCACAAGGTGGGAGAATTCACCCCAGATCAGATTCCAGTCCACTGCAGGAAACCATACAGACCTTCACACACTCATTCACATCTAGGAGAAATTTAGTGCTGCTGTATGTATATGGACAGTGAGAAGAAACTGGAAAGCCCAGAGGAACCCACACAACTGCAGGGAGAACATGAGAAATTCCACACAGACAACAACCCAAGATTACGATTAAGAATTTGGTTCGCTGGATCTGTGAGGAGAGAACATGTGCTGTACCACTGTGCCACCCCATCATCAGCTATGTTATCTAGTATCCCGTTATAAAAAATAAATCAAGTCCTTCAGTGGCTCTTTAATATATAAAAACTAAAAAATGTGAATTCCAAGACTCTCAAGGCAACAACCAGCCAACCCACCATCCAGCAAGCAATGATTCCTGATCGACCCTGTGGTTCTTCTCAGATCAGGAATAGGAACCGACTTTGTGGTTCTTCTCAGATCAGGAATAGGAACCGTCTCTGTGGTTCTTCTCAGATCCTGATTCCTGAGAAGAACCACAGGGTCAGTTCCTACTCCTGATCTGAGAAGAACCATGGTGTCAGTTTGTGTTCCTGATCTGAGATGAACCATATAATACTGATTTGACACATGGCACCTGTCAGACAACTGACTCCTGACCCCTCCTGAGTTTTTTGGGGTAAGGCTTGGACAAGGTCTCAGGATGGTTTGTGAGTCCTGTTTGAAGTCTGTTTACAGACTGAGAAGCAGTGATGTCATGTGCAGCTGGATGTGTGTGTGTGTGTGTGTGTGTTAGTCAGCGTGTGGTATGTGGGTATAGGGGTGTGTCCCTTGATCCAGGCTAGTGGGCTTTTCTTCTGCAGTCACATGCATGATATTTCAGACCTCTCTCTCTCTCACACACACGCACACATACCCACACACACACACACACGCATTACAGTACCGACCTGGTAAATGTGTGTGTGTGTGTGTGTGAGATATTAGGTTGGAAACCCCGATTGCACTGTGGGAAAGGCTAAATTCAAGGAGCAACTGGTGACCTTTAAGTAATATGAAGCACACACACACACACACACACACACACACACACACACAGCTGAGCTGTTTCATCCATTATGCGAATGTGACCTTCTCAAGCGCTCTATAGGGATATGACATGGTGTGTGTGTGTGTGTGTGTGTGTGTGAGAGAGAGAGACAACCTGCTGAACAGAATGATGACATCACACTGCTGACCAATCAGAGACTAGCTGGACACTGTGCTGATGAAGCTGTATTTCTTTCTCTCTCTTTCTCTCTCTCTCTCTCTCTCTCTCTCTCACACACACACATACACACACACACACACACACACATTTACCAGGTTGGTACTGTAATGTGTGTGTGTGTGTGTGTGTGTGTGTGTGTGTGTGTGTGCGTGTGTAGGATGAGATTGGATTTGAAATTGCAGCCACAGTGTAATTCATGTGCTGTCACACACTGTATGCAGATGAAAACATATTTATTGTGTGTGTGTGTGTGTGTGGTCTGTACAGTCAGAACAAACAGGGGCACGCTATTTTAATACCATGCACCGTATTTAGGTGTGTGTGTGCACGTGTGTGTGTGTGTGTGTCCTCCATCATCAATACCAAGGCATTCAGGGGCTTTTTAACACGTCCTTCACAAATGCAGCATTAATCAATTGTACACACAGGTCACCACGGCGACCTGTGTGTGTGTGTGTGTGTGTGTGCGTGCGTGCGTGCATGCGTGCGTGCATGCGGGTGTGTGTGTGGTGTCATGCTCTAAATGCTTCCTGTTTCAGTGGGTTATTTAAACAATCCATGATTGCAGTTTAATCCATTAGTGCTACTTTATAATTAATATAGTAATGAATAAATCCTGCCTGAGGAGTGAGGGCTGATGGGAAACAGGCTAAAGGATAAAAGCTAATGAAATATTCAAGAGGGAGATTTGGACAGGAAGTGATCCAATAATGCTAATGCGGGGTTCTAAGTGTCTAAAATGCTAATGAGGAGTTAGCTAGCTAAGGAGAGTTCTGATGAAACGTGTGCACTAATGAGCTAGCAAAACTCGTTTTTTTCAACAGCTAATTTCTGCTGCTGTAACATACAGCAGCACATTTAAAGACCTTCAGTATCTCCGCTGTTCCGAGTCATTACCACCTAAGGGCTATGATAAACACAAACAAGCCCACACTAATTACAGCCCTGCACAAGTCATTAGCCGTGCTAGCACTGTAGCGTCGACTGAAACAGGAAATTAATTCACACACTGCTTCACTATTTTGTTATTCAATGTGATTCATCCTCTCCCCTAGTTAGTGTTAGCATTATCACTGTACAGAATGCTAAATAAATACAGAGCTAGTTCTGGGTTAGGGTTAGCATTAGCAGTAATAAATACGGAGCTAGTTCTGGTCTAGGGTTAGCATTAGCTATAATGAATACAGAGCTAGTTCTGGGTTAGGGTTAGCATTAGCAGTAATAAATACAGAGCTAGTTCTGGGTTAGGGTTAGCATTAGCTATAATGAATACAGAGCTAGTTCTGGGTTAGGGTTAGTATTAGCAGTAATAAATACAGAGCTAGCTCTGGGTTAGGGTTAGCATTAACAATGATGAACACAGAGCTAATTCTGGTCTAGGGTTAGCATTAGCTATAATGAATACAGAGCTAGTTCTGGGTTAGGGTTAGCATTAGCAGTAATAAATACAGAGCTAGTTCTGGGTTAGGGTTAGCGTTAGCAGTAATAAATACAGAGCTAGTTCTGGGTTAGGGTTAGTATTAGCAGTAATAAATACAGAGCTAGCTCTGGGTTAGGGTTAGCATTAGCAATAATGAACACAGAGCTAGTTCTGGTCTAGGGTTAGCATTAACAATAATGAATACAGAGCTAGTTCTGGTCTAGGGTTAGCATTAGCTATAATGAATACAGAGCTAGTTCTGGGTTAGGGTTAGCGTTACCATTAGCACTATAGCAAATGCTAATAAATGCAGAGCTAAATCTGGGTCAGTGTTAGCATTAGCTGTTTAATAATTCAGAATTAACAGAATGCTTATTTGAAAGTGTGAGATGATCCAGGCAGATTCCAGCAGTTACAGCAAGGATTTTTAGGATTAAGGGGAAAAAATAGCAAAGCTGTGAGAATTAGCATTCGCTTGTGATTTCAATGTGGGTATTTTTCACTTCATTTTCCCGGTTAATGTAACTCTGGATCCTTTTAGCGCGAGGAGATGAGAGACATATTTTTGGAATCAGGAGAATTAGGTCTGTGAGAAGTATCTACTGTGGGACAGAAGACACACTTCTGTTCAGCATCGTCTCCACCACATCAGTGTGTTCTGAAGGTGTTAATTACAACAAAGCCTTTAAATCTACTCTGTTACATCCCAGAAATGTTCTAAATGACAGCGTTAAAACAGGATAAATCTCCGGATAAATCCTGCCTCGGAATTATTCTGTGTGAAAACCTGTGCAGAAACCAAACGTGAAAATGACAACTTCTGTTTCAGGTTAAAAATAAGTAAATAAATAACTAAATATTAGAAGAGCACTCAAGGATTTGAAGTGTGAGCTTCCTTAAATGCTAGGTGATAATTTGTTGTACAGCAGCACTTAAGAGAACTGTATCTTCAACTATTTTAATGTTCAAACCAGCAGGAAAGGAAAGAAGTAAAATCATTACAGTGTGTTAGCTAAATACCGAGAGGAACACAAGCCTACAGTGACTGCTCCAATGTTTATATAATTAACAAATACTGTTCATAGAAGATAACAAAAACAATCCTAGATTTCTATTTAATACTGTAGCAAAATAAACTAGGAATAAAACCACCACAGAAACATGCACACAATCACAATCATTACATAGCAGCGAAGACTTAATGAATATTTAAAGTTGAAAATATTAGACATGAAATTCAGATTATTAATTTAAAATCAGACAGTTTTATAACTAACCCTGTAGATAATAATATAATAATATCTGATCAACGTGTAGAATGTTTTGCTCCCCTTAGAGAGACCAAACTAGCTTCATTAATCTCTTCAGCAAAATCATCAACTTGCATACTCAATCCTTTACTTACATGTTTCTTTAAACAGATTATTCCAGAAGTAATCACACCCCTTCTAAATATAATCAATTCTTCCCTTAGCACTGGCTATGTACCTAAATCATTTAAACTATCCATTATTAAACCCCTGCTTAAAAAACCTGACCTCGACCCCTCTCAACTGTGCAGCTATAGACCTATATCAAATCTCCCCTTCATCTTCAAGATATTAGAAAAGGTTGTACACAGCAGTTATGCTCGTACTTACATAGGAACAACATTCATGAAATGTATCAGTCAGGATTTAGACCTCATCATAGCACAGAGACAGCGTTAGTTAAAGTAGTAAATGACCTTCTACTGACCTCTGATCAGGGTTGTGTCTCGCTGCTTGTGTTACTCGACCTTAGTGCAGCTTTTGATACTATAGATCATACTATTCTCCTTGATAGATTAGAAAATGTTGTTGGCATTAAGGGAACAGTCTTCTCCTGGCTCAGGTCTTATCTGACCGATCGTTATCAGTTCGTAGATGTAAATGAAGACTTCTCCACGCATACCGAGGTTAAATGTGGTGTTCCACAATGTTCTGTTTTAGGCCCACTGCTTTTTACTTTATATATGCTACCTCTATGTCAAATTATTCATAAACATGGAATTATCTTCCACTGTTATGCTGATGATACACAGCTGTATGTTTCAGCAAAGCCAGAGGACAGACAGCAGCTTATTAAAGTTGAGGAATGTGTAAAGGACATTAGACGGTGGATGATTACTAATTTCCTCTTACTTAATTCTGATAAGACAGAAGAACTTGTACTAGGACCACGTGTAGCTAGAAGTAATCTTTCTGATCTCACAGTTACTCTGGATGGACTTTCTGTTTCATCATGAGCAGCAGTAAAAGACCTTGGAGTGATTATTGACTCCAGTCTATCATTTGATGTTCATGTAGATAATATTACTAGGATAGTCTTCTTTCATCTCAGAAATATTTCTAAGATAAGAAATATATTGTCACTGCATGATGCAGAAATATTAGTTCATGCTTTCGTCACCTCTAGACTAGATTACTGTAATGCCTTACTGTCTGGATGTTCCAGTAGGAGCATAAACAAACTCCAGTTAGTCCAGAATGCAGCTGCTAGAGTCCTAACTAGAACCAGAAGATACGACCACATCACCCCGATCTTATCCACACTGCATTGGCTCCCAGTGAAATCTCACATTGATTATAAAATACTATTATTGACCGATAAAGCACTGAACGGTCTCGCGCCACAGTACCTGAGAGAACTTTTGGTCTTTTATGATCTGCCATGCCTACTTAGATCAAAAGGTGCAGGCTATTTGTTGGTGCCTGGAATAGTGAAGGCTACAGCAGGGGGAAGAGCTTTCTCTTACAAAGCCCCACAGTTATGGAACAGTCTTCCAATTAGTGTTCGGGACTCAGACACAGTCTCAGTGTTTAAGTTCAGGCTGAAAACATATTTGTTTACTCAAGCCTACCATGAGTAGACTTTCTTTTACGCAAAGTACACAGTCTTACCTAACAATCTCTCCCTCTCTCCTTCTGTCGAGCCACACATGATTTTATGTAGATATTAGTGATCCTGACCCTTTCTGCTCTCTGGACCTGCCTGATCCATCCTGATGCCCTACTTCTGGATGGAGCTCTCATCATCTGGAGGCTACAACCTGGCGATTGCTGAGGATGGTGCTGCTTGAAGTACCATGGAAATGGTTTTGTACCTCAATTCCACATGGACATTCTCGTTGTGGTTGCTGGGACTACACTATGGCCCTGGGATTGCAATTACCACATACAATTCTTTATATATTTCTGTAAAGCTGCTTTGAGACAATGACCATTGTTAAAAGCGCTATACAAATAAAATTGAATTTAACTGAATGTTAAATACATTTTACATCAAGTAGCAGACTCTCTTATCAAGAGTCACTTCTGTTTTTAGCCCTGCCCCTTCCTACACATCTTTTCCTCATCATGCATTTCCTGTTTTTAAAAAATAATAAAAGTATGTGCTAAACTGAATTAATTAATTTAAATTATGTATCCATTTCACTAATGTGACACAATGCTTGACAGGACAATGGAAATTGGTATCTGAACGAACCCAAATTTCTTCATCTGGGGATTAATAAAGTATTATCTTATCTTATCTTACCCCACCCACACCCCAGCACTCACCACCTCCATAACCCTGAGTGACTAAATGAAGGTGTTTGGGATTTTGCTTCTATTGATCATCTCAGAGTGGGAACACAGAAGAGTGGCATGGTGAGTTAGAAAGTTGGAGAAGGAGTGAGTGAGGATGGATGTGAGAGCCCTCCTGCTCCCTCGTTAAACGACAGAAGAGCACATCAGAGTAAAAGCAGGGTAGAGAGCCGAGTGAATCATACGCTAGCATTAAATTACTGTGCTCTCAGCTTTTGGCAGGGTAATAACGCCAGCACCAGTTACTGCACAGTTTTCTGACAAAAGCAGGCGGACAGTTCCACTGCAGGACTCAGCTATTTATATCCCTCTGTGCGCTCTGTGTGTTTTTCAGAAGTCAAAAGTGTTTACAAAGCAGAAAGAAAATAAACAAACACACTAATCTTCACTAAGGTCAGAGTCGTGATAACACACACACAAGAATAAATTTTATTTAGGTTTGGGGGTAAATGGAGGTCATTTGTATTTCCTGCAATTTAGGAACCATGTGATTACATTTACATTTATTTTAATTTCGCAGGAGATCTGGTTGCCATGGCAATATAATATCAATATTATGAGTTTGTCGAAGTGCGGATGTGTTTAAAACAGATGTGTGTGATCGACTGTTTGAGGGTTGCTTACAAGGTTCCCCAATGGTTCTGTGGAGAGTTAGCTTTCTAAGAACAGGTTTACTGAACCTCTGAATATATCTGACTGGACATTAAATATATCTCTGTCCCGAGTTACCAAATTCCTGATCTCCTAATGTTCCTGACCTCCAAAGCTGCTAATGTTCCTGAGCTCCTATGGTAAATGGTCTGTACTTATATAGTACCATTTAACCTTAGCAGTTCTTCAGAGCTGCCATGCAAGGCTGCCATTGGGAGCAACTTGGGGTTCAGTGTCTTGCCCAAAGACACTTCAGCACGTGGAGTCGTGTGGGCCAGGAATCGAACCTCCAACCCTGTGATTAGTGGACAACCCGCCCTACCACCTGAGCCACAGCCGCCCCAGGTCACAGCTACTATGTTCAGTTGGACTTCATCCATCACCAGGCTGGTCTACAGCAGCAGCAGCTGGAGCTCAGATAAATTACCGTCATCTCACGATCCACACAGTGACGATCCTCACAGTCTGTTATCCACCCTGTAATTCCTCTCATCTGTCTGTCTCCATCTGTCTCACTGCAAGACTGTCTCACTGACTACAAACAGAGGAACCAAACTGAAACACACGCCACACTGACAGTTCACCAGAGCAAAATATTGCCATCTGTCTCTCTCTCTCTCACACACACACATACACACACACTTAATTTAATTAAGCTGCCAAAAAATAAAAAATCAACACGGTTTAATCTGAGACGCCATGTCTGTTTCTTTCTCTCTCTCTCTTTCTCTCTCTCTCTGTATGTTGCAACTGTTCATCTGGCTAATTCACACAGCACCTGTTCCATCTCTATACACAGATTAATTACACACAGACCATTTTTCATTTTCCTCTGTTTCTCTACTTTCTATCTCTCTCTGTCTCTCTCTCTCTCTCTCTCGGTAGGACAGCAAAACAACCCTCCTTTTCTTCCCACCTGGTGTGGGAGTTCTTTTCTTTTCTTCAACCTCCCTCTATCTCTCTCTTTATACTCTGCCTTTCTTTTTTCTCTCTTTAATTACCGTTAATTAAGTTCTCAGTGGCCGGGGTTATTTTTCTCTGTAGGAGTGCAGCAGTGTTATCAAGCCCAGAAATAAAGATGGATGGTGTGTCTCTCTTTCTCTCGTTTCTCCCTCTGTTTCTCTATCACTCTCTCAGGAGGAGTTGTACAGAGACCAAGTTTCCTGTTCACTACGTAGTGCGGGATTTGGGGCGTTTAAAGTTAGCAGAACGTATCCAGAGACATGGATTTTAGACCAGATGATGTGTCAGGTTATTAACAAAAGCAGGATCTATAATGTGAATATTGTGAAACACTGAGCTGTGTGATCGATAACACTAACATTCAGTAATGTTCTTTTTTGTTGTATTTTGCGTAAACAATTGTATGTTTTGAGAAAAACTGAAAATATCCAGTGCACTTTAAAACCCCCACAATGCATTGCAATAGGTTAGTGATGGAAGGATATTCCCTTGTATCTCCATTCACTATGGCTTATACAGTTTGGATACAGAGACTGTGTAGTTTTATGTAGTGCACATGTACATATTCACCTTTTTCTTTCTTTTTTTCTTCCTTCTTCTATTCCCCTCTGTTTTCTCTTCATTTTCTCTCTCTCTGGCTTTAACAAATATTGCTAACAAAGTCCTTCTTATCCTCTGAAGACTGGGGTATTTGGTGGAACGCTTAAAAAAAACATTACAGCTTTGGACGGGAAAACAAATTCTTTTCGCACACTTTATGATACAGTCGATTCCTGTAGTGGCCACCAGAGGGCGACTCTATTCCCTGATTAAAACTGATTGCATTCCTGTTCTACTGACTTGTTCTTGTGACATTCTCAGTTCTAACCTGCATCCATCATTGTACTTTCCTCAGTCTTGGAAGTCAAAGACTGTCCAGATCCCTGTGCATTTTGACTCATCTTTGCCCTATGCATTGCTTTTTGTGTGATCTTTTCTACTCCATCCACTCCGTCCTAATAAACTTGGGTGGTCTAGTGGTTAGAGTTCAGATGTCAGGCCAGTAACTTGGGTGTGGCCTCCTGGTTTGAGTACTAGTAAGTAATGAAGCTACCTGCCAATGATTCATGGAAAGAACACATGAAGAGGCTTTGGCATGAGAAAACAAGCTGGTTGACCAAATGTGACACACTGTAGAACCTTCCTGCAGCAATTTACAAACATATGTGCTAGACAGCAAGTTCTCTATGCTTCAGTTTCCAGTCTGAGGTTGTTTCAAAACCCAGTCAGTAGCTGTGGATCTCCAACTTCACCATGGCAGGCTCCATGTCACATATTACACTATCTCCTTCCATACACTTCCAGTGAAGAATCCCAAGAACGCCTATTTCTTCTTTCCAAAATGGACATTTTGGTCCATCTAACATCTAACATCTAGAGAGGTGATGAGTGGTAGTGTTTTATATGCTTTAACTGACCTGGCTACACACTTCATGAGTAATGAAGGGAATGTTTCTCATCTTAAAAACATTCCCTGTGTGTTCACCAGTTTCCTCACAATTCATAGATACACTACTCTTTCATGCCAGGTCATCAAGTGCAGAGCTGTGGAACAAATCCAAAGTCCTGTGAGGTAAAGGGAGGGATGGGGTGGAGGCCACCATAACCCTCAGTCACACTTGAAGTCTTGCTTACCAACAACATCTCAGAGGGAACCAATAATATGATGTGCAAAACCTTAGTGAACACCAGTGCCATGTACAATTTCATGGATATTTAGCTAGCCCCAAACCCCAGGCTTAAGGAAAGTGTTTATCCAGAAAGCCCTTTTCTTTCATCCACATTATTTGATTATTGTCATTACAGGCACTGACTTACTTCTTGGTACATGGGATCTCTCTCAGCCCAGGAGTATCCCACTCTGCTGGGATCATCCAGCCATCTACTGTGGGTCCAGAATTTTCTTTATAAAGAAAAAGGTTGGAAGATTTAGTCTCTGCACCGAATACCATCGAAGCTGCACCCAGGGATTTGAGTGAAAGATGGTATTTAGTATCACAATTTGTGACTAGGAATATTTGCTAACACCCCAAGCTGTATTTCAAGCCCATCAATGACTTCTTGTGATTCATCATCTCCAAAGGCAAGACTAAATAAATTCCTAAAAGACTCAAAAAGTCGGAGACTATCCTCAGCTCACCTCATCCAACAGGTAAAATGATGCCATGTTCCTTTCTCTAATGAGACTCTGTTGGCTTTCTTCTTCTGATACCAGGTATTTCTCCACTTCCTGTATTCCCATCTTTTGGTGTCACTAACACTTGGGCCACAAACTGTAGAACATCACCACCATTCTTTTAGCTCTCTATCACCCTGTGTTGTCCTAGCTGTACTCTATAGTTCTCTAGTTTATTACTTGCCAAGCTTCCTGGTCTACTGTTTAACAAATATTAGGTTTGTGTAGGTGTCTGGTCTTCTACAGTCCTGGTTGTCTTTTAACAATAGACATTCAGTAAGTTTACACGGACGACAATAATCCCATGTTAACTCAATTAAGACGATACTCTGATTAAGAAACTAGCATGTAAACAGAGACTATTGATGACCTTAATCCGATTAAAGTCATACTCGAAGTAAACACAAATGGAATTAAGACAGGTGGAGTACTCCTGTTTTAGTCACATTATCGACGTGTATTACAGACATGTGAACACCTTAATCACACTATTAACGTCGTGTGAGAGTTTTCACCACATTTTGTGACAGGACACGTACACACACAGCAGTGCTCAACCGTTTTATGGCAAACAAGAGAGCAGGGCCACGTCCCAAACCAAATACTTGCCTACTATATATATAGGACAAATACATGTATATCGGCTGCTATATAGTAGGTAAGTACACGGTTTGGAACGCAGCCCACGGCTTCAAGCAGTCGTCTATTAGCAAACAGGAACATGAAAGGAATATTCTAAAAGCGACTCATGTAAACACCTTAATCACATTATTATCTTACTCAGAGCAAGGTCAATAATTAGATTACTGCTGCACATATAAACGTAGTCAGTGTCTCAGTTCAGCTTTACATAAATCTGGATGTAGATTTAGATCCCTAATGAGCAAGCCCGAGGTGACCGTGGCGGAGTAACACTCCCTGAGATGACAAAACCTGAGAGGAACCAGACTCAAGTGTACAGGTGCAGAGAAATACTAGGAGAAACAGTAAGGAGTGTGTATAGGATTTTTTAGTATGAGCAGATTGTGAGTAAGAGTCCTGGGATCAGCACAAGACTGTCTTTATGATTAGACCTGCTGTGCTTAGCTACAAATCTGAGGCATCCAGGTGAAGATTAAACACTGAATAAACACCGAGACTTGGACATAAACTGTTTTACTTGTTGTCCTCTAGTTATCTAATTCTGTCACCCTGTGCCTGCATCTCCTAGCTTTCTACCTCTGGGTCTAATCCCCTACTTAAACATCTGTTCCCGTTGTGTCTCAGTTTTCCCAGTTTGTGGTTTATGAGGATTCTTTCAGCCATGAGCACAGAATGAGTAGGAACATATAAAAAAGTGCTCAGTTTTAGTACCATTTCCACTGATTTCTTCCAGAATGATGTAATCGAGTTTGAAAGGTGACCTTTGAGGAAGGTTACTTGTTTACTTATAACTCTTACATAAACTTATGTTTTATGACGTTGTAAATGTCCTAAATATTAAAGAAGGTGCCTTCAAGCTGAAGAAAATGGGAACGCAGCGTAATTACAAACTTTTATATGAAGCAGTTTATTTACACACAGTGTTTATTCTGAATCTCGAGTGTTTATTTATTAACATTAATTAATAACACATTTGCCTCTTCTTACTGGACTCCGTGGTTAACCAATTCCATTTTACATCTCTCTCTCTCACTCTTTCTCTCTCTCTCTCTCACTCTTTCTCTCTTGCTCTTTCTCTCTCACGCTTTCTCTCTCTCTTGCTCTCTCTCTCACTCTTTCTCTCTCTCTCTCTTGCTCTCTCTCTCTCATTATCCCAGTCTCTGTCTTACATGTTGTCATGATTTCTTTTTGTTTCCAGATTTTCTTTGTTTCCATGTTTGCCTGTAATTAGCATCACTCTCTGCTCCTTTGTTAAGACAGAGACATGGTTCTGTTACACCGTGTACACAGTGTTGTAGAGAGTTTTGTACAGAATGTTGTACGATCGAGGTGGTAATTACACTCCGTCTCGCCGTGGTATTTCTGAAACAGCACTTGTTCCACAGAGATGTCTCAGAATAAAAACACTAAGGGCGTAGATCTTCATGAACCATGCTAGATACAAATTTAGTAGTGCACTAGTCCTGTGTAGTAAAGAAATCTTCTCTCTTACAGTGGAGTGATAATGAGGAAATTATCGGGCTGGAGAAGGAGGAAATGATGAACAGATGACAGATCTGATGTGATGAGAGAACTCAGGAGACAGGTGTAGTGTTTTCACAGGTTCTAACACAATCAGCAGTGAGCAGGTGCAGCAGTGTAAGAATGTTTTACACTAGATTTTTCTTTTATTGGTTTGGAAGTGTGATTGGAACATACCATTGAGGCTGTCAAGGGGTGGAGGAGTGCAATTCATATTTATTCATTCAGACCCCAAAAAAATTATTCCTATGAGACACTTTCGTTATTCCGTCCCTCCAGTATTTTGTGATTGCAGAAATTAACGCAAAATCAAGCAAACTATGCAATATTCCGAGGAGCTCGTAATTTTTCAAAATTTCAGTAGATTTTCCGCAGATTTGTGCCGAGAAGCGTCATGTGATGTGATCACCACCTGCATTCAGCCAAAGCCCTCTTCAATCTGTGTGTGTCAAACATGAGAACAGCTAAAACGTCTCGTTTACCAACAAACATCACCACGAAAGACCGCGAGAAAAAACGTTGTATCGCAATTAAAGAGAAAGAAAATCACAGCAAAATCAATCGGCAGCAGCAATCAGAAAAAACTGTGAGATCGTGTACAGACTGATTATTGAACTTAAATAGAGTAACAAACTGTGTGTGAGATGTGTGTGTGTGTTGTTGTTGTTGTGTCGTTCCATCAAATGACATCAGTGCCAACATTTAATTATAGGCTTCCAAGTCCACACATGAGTGAAAGAACAATAACGCAAACAGTGAAAAGTGAGACAGCTGTTTTACCCGAGTCACAGTCAATCAGAGTCACAGTCAGCCCGAGTCACAGTCAGTCCGAGTCACAGTCAATCCGAGTCACAGTCAATCAGAGTCACAGTCAATCCGAGTCACAGTCAATCCGAGTCACAGTCAGTCTGACTCACGTTCAATCAGAGTCACAGTCAATCCGAGTCACAGTCAATCAGAGTCACAGTCAATCCGAGTCACAGTCAATCCAGAGCAACAAGAGAAGAGAAGCAAAAGAAAAGAGAGATTGTTATTATAAGAGAGCAGTGAATTGTGCAGGACTATTAGTGTAGGCAGCTGAACATTAAGTTGGATCGTAAGTCAGCGTGTAACTAATAGTGCATAAACACAATCCGCTGTGTAAACAGGAAGTACTTTTTCTCAGATCATTTTAACAAAATCTAAATGACAGTAAAGTGGTGACTGAAATCATCCGTCTCTTATATTTGTACCTTTTAATCATCTCAGTTAGAGTGACATTTGCACTACATTAAAACCATTTATTTATAGTTTTTTAACGTGTAAACTGGAAGGTAATGGTGAGTTTATGTTCTATAACTACGTAAAACTGTGAGAAACAGCATACAATCTATTGCTGAGGCCCTGTGTATCTTTACATCTCTTTTTCTCTTCATCCCTCTCTTTTTTTTCTCTGTTCCATTTTTCTATTTCCACTTCTTCATGCACCACTGAGTCTGTGATATAATTATTTTAATTTAGTCAATTAGGATAAAAGAGAGAGAGAGAGAGAGAGAAATTACATGAAATAAATGAAAATGAAATGACCGCTTTGTATTATGGGATGTACTACATGATGAAGTTCCCCCTGTTTTATTACACCCCTCTCTCTCTCTCTCTCTTTCTCTCTCTCTCCTTTCCCCCCACTGCTTCCCATTCTGCTGTTCCTCTATAGAGGGCACTGAGGAGGAGTGCAAACAACTGTGAACTGTTCAAGAAATATTAATCTTTATAAAGTCCTCATTCTTAATTTTAAATTCTGTTCAAATACTTACAATGTTGTAATTTCCTGTTAGATTTCCTCTTTTCCCTGCTGATAGTGAGAGTGTGTACAGTGTGGTCGGCACCGACTGTTTATTTATTTATTTGTTTGTTTGTTTGTCCACTGTGTGCTAGTTGCCCTCTGTTTTATGCCATCTCTCTGGGTGTGGGAGCAGGTAGTGTTGTGTACGTATCATCACGTAGCTTCTAGTAGGTACATAGGGTTAGAGTCTGTGTGCCACGCCCCTGCAGTGTTTGGGTAGTGTAATCAGATTTCATACATGTTCTCTCTCTTAGATCAGACTAGCTTCCTGAATAGTCCAGTTTCTGTGATGGACTTAGTTTCATGTTGTCTGTGAATACAAGACTTTTTTGGGTTTTTTTGGGGGATTTTTGCGTTTAATTACGATCATCTCTCCAACCTGCAATCTTTTCATCCTAGACCTTAGTCTCCTGCGTGAACGTAAACACATACCTCACCCAAAACATTCATGTTGCCTGTGTGTGTGTGTGTGTGTGTGTGAGAGAGAGAGAGAGAGCACGAGAGAGAGAGTTGATATTTAGGCCCTTCATTACAGTCAGCAGAGCTTCAGTAACAGATCCGCAGTGATTAATATTTAATTAAATATTAATGAATTATTAATGTTGCAGCTGGACTTCTGCTTCAGTAATTAACACATCAGGACAAATAAATATAAACACACACATGGTAGAATTTAGAGCTGTTACACTGTAATAACTGGAATTTGTTCTAGAATTTGTAACATTTAACTCTTTTATGCTATTTAGTGTTTTTTCTTAATTAGTGCACTATTTTGGTAAGTTGTTCACTATACGGTGCAAGTAATATGGTAGAGGGTATAGGAACTAGGGTATAGGGCAGAGGGAATGTGGTAGAGGGTAGAGGGTATAGGGAATGGGGTATAGGGTATAGGGAGTATGGTAGAGGATATAGGGAATGGGGTAGAGGCTATAGGGTAGAGGGAATAGGGAATGGGGTAGAGGGGATAGGCTAGTGGGAGTATAGTAGAGGGTATAGAGAATGGGGTAGAGGGAATAGGGCAGAGGCAATGGGGAAGAGGGAATAGGCTAGAGGGAATGGGGTAGGGGTAGAGGGAATGGGGTAGATGGTAGAGGGTAGATGGTAGAGGTATAGGGTAGAGGGTATAGGGTAGATGGTAGAGGGTAGATGGTAGAGGATAGAGGGTATAGGGTATAGGGTATAGGGCAGAGGGTATAGGATAGAGGGTAGAGGGTATAGGGTAGAGGGTATAGGGTATAGGGCAGAGGGTATAGAATAGAGGGTAGATGGTAGAGGGTAGAGGGTATAGAATAGAGGGTAGATGGTAGAGGGTAGAGGGTATAGGATAGAGGGTAGATGATAGAGGGTAGAGGGTATAGGGTATAGGGCAGAGGGTATAGGATAGAGGGTAGAGGGTATAGGGTATAGGGTATAGGGCAGAGAGTATAGGGTATAGGGCAGAGGGTATAGGATAGAGGGTATAGGGTAGATGGTAGAGGGTAGGTGGTAGAGGGAATAGGGTAGATGGTAGAGGGTATAGGGTAGAGGGTATTGTTTGACACACAGCCTCAATGTTTTAATTCCACACAATTGTTCACAACACCACATGGTTATATTACTGAGTTTATCCAGAACACCAACACACACACGCACACACATACACACACACATGCACACAAGAGTGAATTACTGTTTCTCCATCATGATCAATACACCGATAACACACTGCAAGCACAGAGAGAGACAGTTGGAGAGAGAGAGAGAGAGAGAGCGAGACAGAGAGGGAGGGAGAGCAGAGAGAGTGAAACAGAGAGAGCCAGATGGATAGAGAGAGAGAGAGGGGGAGGGATGGAGTGGGGGGGGGGACAGAATGGAATTTGCCACCAGCCAAAACATTAAGTGAATAAAATGTTCTTCAAAACTCAGTGTGTGGAAACCAGGAGCAGTTTATTAAACATCTGGCACACACACACACACACACACACACACACATTAAACTAGCTGGACGAGTGTGAGGCGTCTTATGCCAAATTTTCCTCCTCCTGTTTATTAAAATAAATAACTGCAGAGGTTTTACTGAGCTACGTTTAGAGATGATATAAACTACATGTGGTACACACACACACACACACACACACACACACACACACACATTCACTCACACACACCCACCCACACACACACACACACACACACACGCACACACACACGCACACACACACACCCACCCACCCACACACACACACACACACACACACACGCACACACACAGCTCAATGCTGCTCCTATGGTGGTGTGCAGTGTATAATAGGTTCTAATTTAATAACACACCATTATACACTGAGGTTCTGCAGCATGCAGTCCAGAAGAAAGCGGTACTGTGGTGTAATAAATCACTTCCATTTTATTTGTACAGTGATTTGAACAATGGACATTATCACCACGCAGTTGTGTGAGTTTACGCTTCTTTGCGGTTTCTTGGTAAAATGACAAGCTGCGTTTTTTGTCTTATTTACTTGAAGAGAGAATAAAGAGAGGCTGGTGAGGGAACCAATGTTTATAGCTGCTATAACATACAACCACAATTCCAAAAAAGTTGGGACTCTGTGTAAAAAGTAAATAAAAACAGAACGCAATGATTTGTAAATCTCATAAACCCATATGTTATTCACAATAGAACATATTGAATGTTTAAAATGAGGAAACGTATAATTTTAAGGGAAAAAATAAGCTAATTTTGAATTTTATGGCTGCAACATGTCTCAAAAAATTTGGGACGGGGCAACAAAAGGCTAGAAAAGTAAGTGTTAGTAAAAAGAAACAGCTGGAGGTTAATTGGGAACAGGTCAGTAACATGATCGGGTATAAAAAGAGGATCTTAGAGAGGCGGAGTCTTACACAGTTATACCAAAGTATAAGATCGCCCACAGGAATCCAAACGTACATCCGATTCCCAAGTTCAACATGCACTGCGGACGTCAGAAGTGGTGGCAGACTTCCAGTAATGCTCATGGTTCAGCTTCATGTCTGAGGATCACATGACTGATCTACATTTATGGCATTTGGCAGATGCTCTTATCCAGAGTGACTTACATTTATTTAGTTTATACATCGGAGCAGTTGAGTGATAAGGGCCTTGCTCAAGGGCCCCACAGTGGCAGCTTGGCAGTGCTGGGGTTAGAACTCACGACCTTCCACTGAGTACCTTTTAAACATGGGAAGTCAAATAACCAGACTTGTGGTGTTACCCCTGATAATGGCACTAAAGAAAGGTGAGACAAAGAAGTTCTTCACCAAGATCCAGGCATTGAAATGAGCTGCTTTGTTCTAAACCTAAATCTATTGAATTGGAGAAGCATTAAAAGAGCAGATGCTGCAATTATAGCTTGTCATTGTATTGTGCATGGCTTTACAAGAGAAGCTTTTAAAGATTCAGAGAAGAATCTGTTTCTGCACTCTTTAAACCACATTAGACGAGTGCTGAAAGGTGCTAGAGCCACTGTGGGGGTTTACAGATTCTCTACATAGCCTCGATTAGCATTTCAGACCTTCAAAGATTATATTCTGTAGGATGAGGATGAAAGAGAATGTGAGAAGAATCCTAGCGAAAGCCAAGGAAGGTTCAAGGTCACTTTTCACCATCAAGAAGGTTCTAACATGCATCATGGACTCAATGGGGGGAGTGTAACGATACAATCCGGTCACGAGTCGATTCGATTCAATTCTCAGGATATTTTGAACAAAATTTGAATGAAGAAAAATTATGACTGAAAAGATTTCAATCATAATGCAAAACAAACAGATGTTTAATACTGTAATAAAAATGTACTACATGGTTGGGTAAACATATAACCTATAATGTGTGTCAGTCGTTGTGCTCCGGAGCTACAGGGGAGATGATTCCCAGTAATGGCGCAGGAACTCCATGAAAGATTGTGATCATGTGACCAGCCTGCTCTCTATATATTTGAACTCTATGGGTTGTGCAGATTGGGACCTCTGGTGTTCAAACATTCCAATTGGACTAAATGCATAATTAAAATGCTCATTTCCACGATGCACATCGTCACAGTTTGCATCATATCACAATGCATGGTTACACCCCTACTCAACAGTCAAGCCCAGCCTGAAGAAAGATCTGTTCTCTTCACTATCAAGAAGCTTCTAGCATGCTTCATGAACTCAAAGATTCATGAATTCAAAGCCAATTTTTTTTTACCAACCATCAGGTGTGAGATCTTCTCCAGCGAGTCCTAGCAATGCCACGTTTCCGGGACCCGAGGAGAACAAAAACAAGCAGTTAATTAGTGTGAAGATGCAGTGAAGAAGCAGTGACTGAGGAAACTGGTGTCTACATGGAAATACCATCTGATCTGAAAAATGATTAGCATCTGACAATTTAACATGAAAATCTGAGCGAGCAGCTGGGATCATTGGTGATCTATTATGATATTCCTGATTGTGATATTTCTGATTGTGATATTCCTGATTGTGATATTCCTGATTGTGATATTTCTGAATGTGATATTTCTGATTGTGATATTTCTGATTGTGATATTCCTGATTGTGATATTCCTGAATGTGATATTTCTGATTGTGATATTCCTGATTGTGATATTCCTGATTGTGATATTCCTTGGTACAGTATATTATGAAACTGGAACAGTATATTATGTCCCTGTATAGATCAGTGAACGGGTAAACAGTCCATTGCAGTGTGTTTGTAATGTAAATGGAGATTAATAGACTACAATAGATGACATTCTCACTTTAACTTCTCCGCTATGATCCAGACTACAGCTGCAGTCACTGTGATCTATTAAACAATTACCCAATATGTCACTGAACAAAACACACAGATAAAAGAGCTGTGCATGTGTGTGTGTGTGTGTGTGTGTGTGTGTATGAGAACTCACTTCTAAATTTTGCAAGGCATAGTAAATGTGGCATGAAACCAAAAAGTCAGAAAGTCTTAAAGGGTAAAGAAAGAGCGACACCCCTGTGGCACCTCCATCATTCCTTACTAACGTAAGCCCAAAACATAAAACCGTGAGTTCTGATTGGCTGAGAGCTGATTGGCTGAGACCTGAGCAAACAAGGGGAGGAGGTGATTTTAAAGAAGCAGCACACTCGCTCTCGGTTTACTTCCTGTAGAGTCGTATCAGTGAGGATTTCAACCAATGATCAGATCAACCTGTACTTAGCTAGCATGAGCATGATAATGCGTATAACGAGTATGATACTTAGCGAGTATGATACATACATACATAACGAGTATGATAATTAGCTCTCTAAGCAAACTTTGTAAAGGATTGCATTTTTGTGAAGTGTAAAATAATGTACATTATGATTTCACTTTTTATGAAACTTATAAACAGATCTGACCATCATTTATTTTAGAACCGGAAATTAAACTCTGTCTGATGGCGATGAATTCTGGGGGAGTTGTGAGTAAGGGAGAGTGTTGAAATGGGACACCGCTTTCTCACCAGGCAGGATTTGGGCTCCAGAGCTAGCTAACTTCTAGACGCTAATACACACGTTAGGGAGAAGTTCACTCTGGTCTTCAACTGCATTATAAACCACACAGAGGCCCTGTGACCACACCAGGACTAAAGGAGGTCCTGACTGACACACTAACACTCTCACACTGCCGTTATCTGTCCAGTACTGGGATAGGAAAAAGAAAGAAAAGCAAGTCGGAACTGACAAAGAGAGAGAACGACAAGAAAGGAAGAACGAGAGAGAGAGAGAGAGAGAACGAACGAGAGAGAACGAGAGAAAGAGAGAGAGAGAGAGATAGAGTAGAACAAGAGAGAGAGCGAATGAGAGAGAGAGAGAAAGAACGAGAAAGAAAGAACAAAATAGAGAGAGAGAACGAGAGAGTAAGAGAGAGAATGAGAGAGAGAGAGAAAGAACAAAAGAGAGAGAGAGAGAGAGAGAGAGAGAGAGAGCAAGAGAGAGATTTGAGGCTTAAACTGTTGTCTTTAATGTGATGTCTTGATGATAATGGAATGAAACACATGTTCCACAGCCGTGTGTGTGTGTGTGTGTGTGTGTGTGTCATACCATAGACACACAGGCAGCACAGGGTTTAGCACCGTTGCTGTATGAGTGTTATGTGATAACCATAAAAAGTACAAAAGCCAACAGGTGTGGATAAAAAAGGAGAGACAGCTGTGTGTGTGTGTGTGTGTGTGTGTGTGTGTGGACAGAATACAGGAATTTCTACATACACACACACACACACACACACATACACACAGACACGGACACAGTGTTGGATGAGAGACACAAAGGGAGGGAGTGGTGGTTTATCCATCCATTCCATATTCTATTTTCAGCATCTTGCTCACACACACACACACACACACACACAGATGGTTTGGGACACGTCCACAGTAGGCTGTGAGTTCATTATAGTTCCTAAACTCCACATTCTAGATCGCTGTAGATGAGAAAGAACATGAGCTAATGTGCTCTGTCTCTCTCTATTTATCTGTCTCTCTATCTGTCTCTCTGTCTGTCTCTCTATCTGTCTCTCTATCTGTCTCTCTATCTGTCAGAAGGATGTTAAAGGGGAACACAGTTGGACAGCTGGATGTTTTTTCCATTCTCTTTAATCACAGCGTTAAAATCAGAACCATGTGTTTGTCGTCTGTTTAACTCATCAGTCTGACCACACGACCTTCACTTTCTTCTCATCTCTGGTTTTCCTCCCTCGCTCCCTCCCTCACTCCCTCCTTCACTCCCTCCCTCGTTCCCTGCTCTGACCTTGCCTAAAGTACAGTGTGAATTACAAGGTGTTTCCACCAGCTATTGTTCTTGACAAAGAGCACAGTGATGATGATGATGATGATGATGATGATGATGTCATCAAGTAGGCAACCAACCATGCTTCTATACTCAGTAGTGTGGTGAAATATTAATGTGACTTGTGGCTGCATTCCAAACTCAAACTGCACACTACTCTACTAAACAGTGTGTTAAAATCATACAACATTACAGGTTACTATAACAACCGCACACACACTCCCAACGTTCTGTTTCAGAGAGCTGCTGATTTTCCTCGAAATATGAGATATGAGAGCAAGTCTCGGCCTCACTCCAAATCAATTACTGCCGACTCCCAAGGGGCCCTTACACCCCCCCCCCCCCCCGGCTTTTTAATTAGAACCACACCCCGCACTTTAACCCTGTTCTCATCTCTCACCCTGATTCCCTTCATCCTAACCTCTGACCCCTGACCCATAGCTTCACCCTCATCACATTTGGTTACTGTTCTAATCCGGTTCTCAATGAAACTTTAGTTTAGTTTTTATCCCATTCCGGTTCCAGAGTCTCATGAGGTGTACTATTGAGCCCAGTAGTGTGTACAGTACACTATTATTACCCCAGTGATATCCCAGAACCCCAGAGACGTGTGGAACACAGTCAGTCAGAACGGCAGAATAAAACTTCATGGGTGGAATATGGACAGTTCTTCCTCTGGAGACGGGTTCTCTTCTGTTCTGGTTCTGCCAGCTTCATTTATTTTTATTTCAGTGAACACAAATATATTTCTCTCTCTCAACATTCTTCCAGACATGAACAGCTGGTCTGTGTCTGTGTGTCTGTGTGTGTGTGTGTGTGTGTGTGTGTATGTGTGTGAGTGTGTGTGTGTGCGTATACATTGTTCTGCAATATGGCTGTCACTCTGGATCTGAGTTAAAAGTTCATGCGTGACACAATCTGACAAGCATGCTCACATTCACATTAAACATCACACATACACACAAACACACACACACACACACACACACACACACAATTCCTCAACAATGTGACTCAGACAGACCAACTGAAGTCATGCTGAGAGATATTTAATTTGAACTCCAATACACACTTAAAGACTGTGTGTGTGTGTGTGTGTATGTGTGTGTGGTGTATGTGTGTGTGTGTGTGTGTGTTTCTAAAAACCACTGAAATGCAGAAGAGGAGACAAATTGGTCAGTGTGCTCTTTATGCTCTCCATAAAACCCTTTTGTCTCTCTCTCTCTCACACACACACACACACACTCACACACACAGAGTGCTGTCGTCTCAGAGTCTGACCTTGGTTTTGTGGTGAGGATGTTTTCTACTATATAAGGAATGTCCATGGTGTGTGTGTGTGTGTGTGTGTGTGTGTGTGTATACAGCTTTGCTTTTTCTCTGCATTACAGATCAATTGCCTTTTCTGCATTTGCCTCCAAAACATTTTTTATTAAATCGCTGTCACTTCCTGTCATGTTTGGTATAAATCTGTATTTGGGTTTATTTGGACAGATTTAAAACACCTGTACCACACAATCCAGAGTGGATGAGAACAGAAGGTTATGTATGCAGATGGATCTACTTCCTGGACCACCGTTTAATGAAGTTTTCCAGAGTTTTCCAGTTTGCTTACCTTTAAAAGTTTCCTGCTAGTTCTCACTCATCATCTCGAGTGACTCAGGAGTCTGGTGGTCCTCCACTCGGTCACAGAGCTATGTTTATCTAGAACCTTCTGTTGTACTTCCTTTCATTCCAGACTTCTGTCTGTTTCACTTGGAAGCAGTAGAGGCCATGTATCAAACTCATCACAAGAGCACTCACCAAGTACCAGTGCTATACTTTACCCAGATTGACTAATAAGACTAATGAGTAATGAATTCTACTCCCTAATGAAGAAGAAAATCACTCAAGTACCGATATGGTACTCTTTAAAGGATAATAATCTCAGAGTATTAATACTGTACTCTATTGAGGGTGAGAATCTCCCAAAATCACCAGAGAGCAGAACGGTTGTGATGAAGGAATATTCAGTCTGTAGAGTCTGGTGAAGCTAGATTCATGAATGTCCTCACATGACACTGCTCTAAATGCTGTCCAGGGGGAAGCCATTGCGTGTCGAATCATGTTTAATGAACAAGGCAACTCTTGACCTGCGTTCCTGAGTATGCATATGTAATCACATCCTTCACTCAAAGTCTAACCCATATTTAGGCAGCAGAACCCCTTTATGATGCTCCCCAAAGCACACAGAGAGCTGATGAATGACCCGCCAGCTGGCTGTCACTTCTACACAGTACTTGAGATCCCTCACTGGTACATTCTCACCTGTAAGCACAGATAGAACAATACTGGTATTACAACATGGTGAACGCATTCATTTCCCCATCTCATCTGGGCATATTGACGGCCAGCAAAAAGCTGTCTTAAAGGAGCATTCCAGGCATAAATCTACAATGTAATATATTATTTATCATTGCAGGTAATATTCCGTTGCATGGAATTGTACTGCTCACTGTCAGTGTTGTAAAAGAATTCATTTTGTGTCGTTGTCCTGTTTTTTACCCATCAGTGTAGCAAAACTACAATACCCAGCATACAACAGGCAAATATATCATTCAACTATCAAGATTCTGTACTGTAATCAACCAATCCAGACCTCCGTATGAGACGCGTCAGTGTTCCAGTACACAGCAGTACACTGTAGTGACTTCTAAGAGTCAGTCAGAATTTGTTTTCTAAAATCTCACATTGTGCAAACTATCAATTTGGACACTTTTCAAAGCTAACAGAAGACGGTTGTGATTACAGGTCATTAGGAAGGACTCTTCTGGTGATTGCACCTAAGTCAGATTATGGACGTGTATTACAGACATGTGAACACCTTAATCACACTATTAACGTCGTGTGGGAGTTTTCACCACATTTTGTGACAGGACACGTACACACACGGCAGTGCTGAACCGTTTTACGGCAAACAAGAGAGCACGGCTGCGTCCCAAACCACGTACTTATCTGCTATATAGTAGGTGAAATTCATGTATCTTGGCTACTATATAGATGGTAAGTACACGGTTTGGGACGCAGCCCGCGGCTTCAAGCAGTTGTCTATTAGCACGTACAGCATGACAAATAATTATCCACACTCAAAGCTTTCGTAAAATTAAAAATACAAACACCCAAAACTGTATACGGTACCATAACGAAAACCAACTGTATGTCGATACATGAAATTCTGGAGGGAACGTCAGACGGAGTGGCGTGGGGACGTAATGACGTGTGATGTTAATCCATCTACGTTCTATATCATGTAAAACAGGAACATGAAAGGAATATTCTAAAAGCGACTCGTGTAAACACCTTAATCAGAATATTGTCTTATTCAGAATAAGGTCAATAATTAGATTAATGCTGTCCATGTAAACATAGACACTGATGTTTGTTGGTAAATGAGAGCTTTTGGCTGTACTCATGTTCCATGACGTGAATCGAAGAGGACTTTGGCTGAATGTGCGTTGTGATGACGTCACATGATGTGTCTCTTTCCCGAATCTGCAGAAAATCTGCGGTAATTGAAAAAAATTGTAAGCTCCTCAGAATATTCCAGAGTTTCCTGGATTTTGCGTTAATTTCTGGGATCCTGGAGGGCATGTATATATATATGCATACACATAGTTCCTTGGTAAATATAGATCAATATAGTAATATAGATTCATAAAAATTCTCTGCTCCCCTGGATATCAAACAATTACAAACACAGCACAGGTTTATAAAAACAATATCTTTGTTAAATATAGGTGTTGAACAACTATTGGCACCCTTTTAGTCAGTATCTTGTACTCCCTCCCTTTGCCAAGATAACAGCTCTGAGTCTTCTCCTATAACGCCTGATGAGGTTGGAGAATACATGGTGAGGGATCTGAGACCGTTCCTCCATACAGAATAATGGTTGCACACCTATATTTAACAAATATATTTTTTGATAAACCTGTGTTTTGTTTGCTATTGTTTGATATCCATGAGAGCAGAGTATTTTTGTGAATTTTTTTAACAAAAGATCAAAAGGTTAAACAATAAAGACAATTTTTCACAGCCTTCTTTGCTCATATTTACCGAGGGTGCCAATATTAGTGGAGGGCGCTGATATAATATATATATATATATATATATATATATATATATATATATATATATATATATATATAAAGAGAGAGAGAGAGAGAGAGATAGATATATATAGTGGATATCTATAGCCACGTAGCATCAGGTTGCTAGGCTACTCTGTTTTTTCTGGAACCAGGTTGAGATTGCATGTCTCTTTATTGATAAACACTAAAGCAGTTTATACACCACAGAAACAATTAGGAATATTTACAAATGTGCAGCCAGCATTTCTGGCAGGACTGACCGTTGTAAGTGGAGTTATTGGGTCTCCTGCCAAAGAAGTTGCTAAAGAAAATGGCGAGTCCATCTGTATATAGTACAAAAAAAAAGAGCAGACCAGAAGAGATCTTCATGCCTGGTCAATCCTACAAAAGGAATCGAACTGTGGTAGAAAAACTGGTCAAAGTCCATTTGGAAAAGATGGTCCTCACCCATGTAACTACAGTAAGGTCACTAACACAAAGGTAGATAATCGTGTAATGATTGATAGCTAACTTTATGGTAGCTACTTGTGTTGTTATGAACTTCCATTATTTGGTTCAGTGTAATTTTGAAAGACCTACAACTGCTCTCTGCTTGCCTCCTCTTACTCTTCTCCCTTCTGCAGTTCTTCTTCTGTATATTCTGACTCAGACGTGCGGTTCGATGTCAATTTTGTTATTGGATGTTGCAATAGTCACTCAAAAAAATCCTCATCCGTTGAGACATCTGTGTCGGTTGAGTAATCCATTTTCTCCATCACAACAATTTACTTACAAGTCATTGCTTACATGTCATTAGTTAGTGAGCACCAGTCTTCGTTCTCCCCGTCCCCCCGTTCCACTAAAAATATCCACCGTATCCATTGTAGTCTTTCCAATTTAGTGTCCACCTGTAAGATACATAATCTGGAGAAACCTCTGGGTTTTCCCCAGTAATCAAACCAGAAACACTGACTACAACACCCACTGCATCATCACTGGAAGAAGTGAGTAGAAATGTTTACAAATGATGTATTGATGGTTACGTTTCCACTGGCCTGCACAGTATCCGCATGTAGATAGAGCTTACACCACTACCAGACTGTTTGACCCCTTGTGAACATCCCAGTATGTTGGGGTCACCCCCAGGAGTCAGAGACCCATCATTTCAAGTCTGCTGTGTCACAGTGACACTTTGATGTATCTTCTTCCTCCATTGTGGCCCCCCCTCCCCCCAGGGGTTGATGTATACCACCACCATGGTGTTGATGGTCCACACTAGCACATGCAACCCTTTTCGTGGCTCCTGAAAATGTACTTGCAGACGTACTAGCCATGTCACATCCACCCAGACATTATACACCTCCGCACCAGCAGAGGTCCCTCTCCACAAATATTAACACCTTCACTACCAAGCAATTCCTTCCTGAGCTGAAGCCTTCAGTCGGTGTGAAGTCCTACCAACTAAACTTTGTATTCTGTCATTGCTATTTCTGTGTTTTGACCCTTGCCTTATTGCTTGACTACTCTTTGGAGTTTCCCTGCTGTCTGGTTTATTCGTGAAGTTCTGTGTTTGACCGTTTCCCACTTTTATAAATAAACTTCCAGCACATGCATTCGCACACATCTCCTGAGTCCTGTCTGTTTCACCACACAGCTATCAGTTTGGAGGATTAGAGTCTCTTCCTGTGTCCTTGCAGCCAGTATCCCCACTCGCTAATTAAGTTGGAGCTCATCAGTGAAATCAGTAGACTGTAGAATAGTCCAGCCACATGTGTTTGGTGTACCACACAGTGGATCAGGCAATTGTCCAGCCATACTAGGTGGAGGATCCAACTTGGTTTGTGCAAAGTCTGCCACTCAGTGCTATTGCTACAGCTCTCTCATTAGGCACAATAATACATGCAACCCTTTATGGGGTTCTTAAAATACAGTATGTGCAATACTAGCCACACAATTTCCATTCTTGAGGCACTGATCTCAAGCCTAGCATTACGGCAGCCAGTATGCCTGCTGTTTAATTGAATCTCATCATCAAAGAGCCCTTACCCAGAATCCACCAGGGGTGTGTCTAAAGGTTCTTCCTTTTCACATTCACAACCAATTCACAAGACACCACTTCCTAGATAAACATATTAACCACGGTATTACAGTTATTCAATACAAAATGATTTTCAGGCTTTTGTGCAGTGACACTTGTCATGTAATACCACCTGTATTAGGGCACAGGAAACTGCACAAGAGCCTGGGAATTGTGCCCAATGTTTTCTAAGCCAGTATTTATTTCTGATTTCTTATGTGGCCCCCCTGACGGGTTCTTGGTCCCCCCTCTGCCACCCCATTTAGAAAATCCTGGAATGGCCCCTGGAATCCTAACAGGATATGTTTCAGCTACATACATTTTTTTTGTTTGAGAGATATGTATATTAATTGTTTAATAATTAATGGAAAAAGCCTAGTTCAACAGCTAAATACCTAGTTAGTTTGCTTCATAGTCCATGCAAGTTGAACTTGAACACACCTGAGTGCTCCAGAACAAAAGTTCTGCTTTTGTAGAGGTAGTCACACTTCATGATGATTAATTAATCATGTGCATTTCATTAGTAACACCTAAGGCTCTGGGTTACTGATCAGAAGGTCGGGGGTTCAAGCCCCAGCACTGCCAGGCTACCACTGTTGGGCCCTTGAGCAAGGCCCTTAACCCTCTCTGCTCCAGGGGGCGCTGTATCATGGCTGACCCTGTGCTCTGACCCCAACTTCCTGACATGCTGGGGTATACAAAGAAAAGAATTTCACTGTGCTGTAATGTATATGTGATAAATAAAGACTCATTATCATTATCATAAATGACTGAGGAAGTATGGAGGGTGTACTTATTTATTCACACCTGGTTTATGAATGTTGGTTTACTTCTGGGGGGAAAGAATTACTACATATTAATATCCGTTGTGTTGTTTATTTTTTAGTCACTGAGGTTATTTGTTTGTTTATAGATGTTGGTGAGGACCGCACAATTCTTATTTATACCCTGATAAATAAAAAACCATTTTCAATGCAGTTTTATTTATATAACGCTTTATAGAAATCCAGATATAGAGTTAACATCACTCCACTACATTTTGGCAGAGGAACAATGTCAAGACAGATCCTTCCCAAAATATTAGAAACATTTTATCAAGTAAGAATTTTATAATTATACACTTCCATATTTTATAGCTGATATTGGGGGTGTGGTCTGTATGGAGTTGCCCCTCCAGCCAGTTAAAGAAGTCTATGTTTATTTCTTTAGTTGGAATAAAATACTTATATACAAAAACACAACACAAAGTTTTATTATTCAGTAAGAACTTTTTACACAGCCTATGATTTTAAATAAAGCACACACTATATAGAAAGTATGGTTTTCTAATTTCAGTGTATTTCTATGGAGTTTACGTTTAGAAATAAAGGCAGTGTGATGCTCACGCCCCAGGCTGACGCTCCTCTAGTAAACCACAATAAAGCTCAGGCACTTGTCCAGCTGTATTGGATGGAGAATCCAAGTAATTTAGCCAAATCTGTGGTTCAGTGCTGCTGCTGCTGCTATACTTCAATACGCCGTTGCGTTCCCGCCAACAGCTCGTACTCTCTGCCAGCTCCTCTAATCTACGTTCCAGTGCAGTAACAGTGCTCGCGATCCACGTGACAGATCAGTGGAATCTGCTTTGTTCCTTTCTCTTCTCTGCAGACATATCTGCTGTTCGCCTCACAGCTGCTCTAGACAAAGACGATGAATAAACAGCGGAATCTTCAGAAACCTGCGAGATGTTTTTATCACCACAATAAAGAGTTCATTTTAGTGTTCATCTTTTCTGATAACATTTGAATAGAATCTCCAGTTCAGTGTGCGTGTTTCTGTGTCAGATCGACTCTCCCGTTGGAGATCAGCACATGTTTCTTTTCTGTTAAATGGCTGAAATACTGTACACTTTAAGTAGGACTGAGCATTATGACGAAAGGAGCATTCCACAATACTGTTATATTATACACCATATATACGCTGGCTAATGAACTGTCAGCAACATATAGACTTACATCTATATCAAGAACAATTCTCAAATAATCATTCTTTACAAGCGTGGTGAGCAGAAAAGCATCTCAGCATGTACAGCTCATCAAAATCTTGAGGTGGATGAGCTACAACAGCAGAAGACCACATCAGGTTCCTCTCCTGTCGACCAAGAACAGGAATCTGAGGGCGTCCAGTTTTAGTGAGTCTGTACCCATGATAGCCTCAGATTCCTGTTCTTATCTGACAGGAGAGGAACCTGATGTGGTCTTCTGCTGTTGTAGCTCATTCACCTCAAGGTTTTGATGTGTTGTGCATTCTGAGATGCTTTTCTACTCACACCAGTTGTAAAGAGTGATTATTTGAGTTACTACAGACTTCCTGTAAGTTCAAACCGGTCTGGTGATTCTCCACTGATCTCTCATCATCAAGGTGTTTCAGCCTGCAGACCCTCCAATTACTCAATCTTTTATTGCACCATTTTGTGTAAACTTTAGAGCAGCGGTCACCAACACCGTTCCTGGAGATCTACCTTCCTGAAGACTTTAGCTCCAGCCATAATGGTGGCCACCTGACCATCTAATCACTGCATTAAGAATTTCTTGATCGACTAAAACAGATGTTAGATTTTGGATGGAGATGAAACCTGCAGATCTCCAGGAAGAGGGTTGGTGATCTTTGGTTTGGAGACTGGTGTGTGTGTGAAAATCTCAGAAGATCAGCAGTTTCTGAAATCCTCATACCAGCCCATCTGGCACCAGCATGTTAATGTTAATAAGAGAGAAAAAAAGTTAATAATGAAACAGTAAAGAAGTGTAAACTCCTCTGTTCTGAAGATGTCAGAAAACGTTGGGGTTATGCATGTAACCCTGTTCCCTGAGAAGGGAACGAGACGTTGCATTTAGCATAACAGTATGGGAGCGCCTTGCGCGTGTGACCGGTATCTGAAGCTTGTGTAAAATCATGCCTCTACTTATAGGCCTGCCATGATCCGGTGACGTGGCAATTAAGCACGTCGCATGATATATATATGGCACCTGTGAACCACACCGCCAGCCTTTATTATCTGAAGCGAAGATGCAATCCACAGGCCTGCCCTGGTATGACAATGCTATGCAACGTCTCATTCCCTTCTCAGGGAACAGGGTTACATGCGTAACCCCGAAGTTCCCTTTCAAAGGGAACTTCGACGTTGCATTTAGCATAACAGTATGGGAACGGGAATACCCACTCCGTCATACCGAGGGTACGGCCTGTTCAAAAATACCCAACCCCAAGGAACGGAGGAGGGCAGAAGGCCTGCAACACCACAGGGTGGGCAGCCGATGTAGGCACTTTAGGAATATAATCCTGCCTAGGATACAGGAAGGCCTTGGCTAGTCCAGGGGCAAAGTCAAGGCAGGAGGGGGCAACCGAGAGAGCTTGTAGATCTCCCACTCGCTTGAGAGATGTCAGGGCCAGTACAAGAGCTACCTTTAGAGGCAGAAGCTTCTCAGAGGCTAGCTTTAAGGGCTCAAATGGGGCCCGTGACAGACCTTCCAAGACCACAGAAAGGTCCCAGGAAGGTATTCGCGGCCTGCAGATGGGCCTCAGCCGTCTGACACCATGCATGAACCTCGAAGTTAGAGGATGTTGCCCCACAGAGGCTCCATCAACAGGGGTGTGGCTGGCCGAAATGGCGGCCACGTAAACCCTGATTGTAGAAGGAGCCAACCCTGCTGAGAAACGTTCTTGTAAGAACTCCAGGACTGTAGCTATTGCGCAGTTCACTGGGTCTAGCTGACGTTCCTCACACCACAAGACAAAAAGCCGCCACTTGAGCGCATACAATTTCCTTGTGGATGGTGCTCTAGCGTTTAACATGGTCTCTACAACCTCAGTTGTGAGACCAGAATCTATGAGCTGGTGCCCCTCAGGGGCCAGACCCACAGTTTCCATAGTTCTGGCCGAGGGTGATAAATCAGCCCTCAGGCTTGAGACAGTAGATCCTTGCAGATGGGAATCTCCCAAGGAGTGTCGTCGAGCAGGGACATTATCTCCGAGAACCATATTCGAGCTGGCCAATAAGGTGCTACTAGCAGCAGATGTAGACGGTCTTGGCGAACTCTCGCTAGAACTTGTGGGAGCAGAGCGATCAGGGGAAAAGCATATAGACGTGACCTCGGCCACGTGTGCACCATGGCGTCCAGCCCCAATTGTGCAGGAGGAGTGAGGGCGAACCACAGCGGGCAGTGTGTTGTCTCCTCGGAGGCGAACACATCCACTTCCGCTTGTCCGAACCTCCGCCATATGGACTCCACCACTTGTGGATGGAGCCTCCAACCCCCGGGACTCAGCCCCTGCCTCAACAGGATGTCTGCCCCTACATTCCGGCTGCCTGGAATGTACATTGCACTTACTGACAAGAACTTTCCCTCTGCCCAGAGAAGGATTAGTTGCGCCTGCCTGATCAGGAGGCGTGAACGTAACCCTCCTTGGTGGTTGATACATGAGACCAGAGCTGTGTTGTCTGACACAACTAGCACATTGTGACCTCTCAACTGAGGAAGAAAGAACTTCAGTGCTAGGAATACGGCCTGCACCTCTAGGCGATTTATATGCCACTCCAGATGAGGGCCACTCCAAAAACCGTGAGCTGGACAGCCATTTAAGACTGCACCCCAGCCCGTGAGGGACATGCCTGTCATTACCGTCTTGCGGTAAGGGGACGCCCCTAGAGTGTGACCCGAGGCTAGGAACTGCAGGCACCTCCAAATACTCAGAGCACGTAGGCATCGCCGCATGACACTGATTACACTCAGAGGTTTCATCCTTGGATGAAATCCTCGGATGAAACCCCCGACTTTTCAGCCACCACTGAAACGGTCTCATGTGCAATAGGCGCAACGGTATGATGTTGGCTGCTGCTACCATAAGGCCCAACAGCCTCTCGTAAAGGGTGGAGGGTATGCCCAGACCTAGCTTTATCTTGCTCAAAGTTGATAGGATCGATTTTACGCGTGTTGGGGATAGAAACGCCCTCATCATAGTAGAATCCCATATAACCCCTAGAAAAGTTGTCCTCTGCACTGGAGAAAGCATACTTTTCTTGAGGTTCAACCTGAGCCCCAAGCTCCTCATGTGGGCGAGAACAACATCTCGATGTTGAACCACCTGTTCCCTGGATCGTGCTAGAATTAACCAGTTGTCCAGGTAGTTTAGTACACGGATGCCCCGGAGTCGCAAGGGAGCCAGAGCAGCATCCATGCACTTTGTGAAGGTGCGAGGGGATAAAGCTAGCCCAAAGGGAAGAACCCGAAATTGGTATGTGTTTTCTCCATACGCAAACCTCAGGAACTTCCTGTGACTGGGCGATATTCCGATGTGGAAATATGCATCTTTCAGATCTATCGTCACAAACCAGTCCTCAGACTGAATCTGTGGCATGATAAGTTTGAGCGTCAGCATCTTGAACCTGTATGTCCGAAGAGTACGGTTCAGATGACGCAGATCTAAAATTGGCCGCATACTCCCATCTTTTTTGCGGACCAGGAAATAACGGCTGTAAAAACCTCCCTCCCTTCGGGAACGGGGTACATGTTCTATGGCCCCTTTGTCCAAATGGGAACTTATTTCCTGCGCTAACATTGGGCTCTGCTCTGTGCTGACTACTGTGGCGAGCACACCTCTGAACCGGGGGGGTCGAGCACTGAACTGGACCTGGTAACCCTTTTCTATGGTAGACAGAACCCATGGGGACACATTTGGCAGTAGTTTCCACGCTGCCAAATGGTCTTTCAGTGATGTTAGCTTTTCCACATTTCGTTGGAGGGAAAGCATCAGATTTCAGCTCGCTGACCAGAGAAGACTGAAAACGTGGGATGGCCTTGGCCAGGGCAGGCCCTACAGTAGCACTGGGGGCTAGTTGCCCTAGCAGCCTCATGTCCCCTGATACGTCCCTCCGTGGCCCATCAGGACCGTTCCTTCCTTGCCTGCTTTGCTTTTATGATCATTCTTAGATCAGGCCTCTTAGCAGGCTGTGGCTGTGGCCGCCTGGTCCCCCTGGCTTTCTGCGGGGGGAGGCGGGCCGCCACACTCGTCTTCTGTGTCTCCCTCGCACCAGCGCTGGCCCGGACTCCACTCATGGAGGCCCGTGCGAACTCGACACGACGGGGAAGGAACTGGCTGAACGCCACCGTTTGCTGTTTTGCCTTGCGAAACCTGTTGGCGATGGCATTGACTGCGCCGCCAAAGGTTTAACAGGCGCGTTCAGCAAGGAGACCTTATCTTTGTCCCCCATCCCTGAGAGGTTAAGCCATAGGTGTCTCTCCGCCACAACCAGGCTACCCATTGAACGGCCGATATGGTGGGTCATTTGTTTGGTCGCCCAGAGAGATAAATCTGTGGCGCGGCACAGCTCTGCCACTGCCTCGGGCCCAATTCCTTCACCAGTATCTAGCTCACTCAGCAGGTTTGCTTGGTAGGCCTGCAACACTGCCAATTTATGCAGGGACCCACAAGCAAGACCCGCTGCCGCATAGGCTTTGCCCACCAATGCCGAAGTGGCTTTACATGGCTTTGAAGGTCAAGTTGGCCTCCCTAAATTACCTGCCATTGATGGAGAGAGGTGGCTCGCAAGCGCCTCCTCCACCTTTGGCATCGCTATGTAGCCGTGCTGCTCACTCCCCATGATGGCTGAGTAATCAGACGTTGCGGGGTTATAAACACGGTTAGTGTATGGTTTTCTCCAGAAGCGTGATATCTCTTCACGCACTTCTGGAAAAAAGGGGAGTTTTCTGCGGTGTGAGGGAGCTTTATATCTATTTTCACTGGAGAGGAAGCGCTCATCCAGCCTGATATGAGCCGCTTCCTCTTCCCCGGGCCAGTCTATATTCAACTTTTGAACCACCCTAGTGATCACCTCAAGCAGCTCTTTATATGCTTGAGAGCTGCTGTCGGTTTTTGGTGCAATGGCACCCTCTACCGACTCCTCGGAGTCAGCGAGGGTGTTTTGGCTTTCCATAGGGGAAGGGGGCGTCAGGCAGAGAGCCGGACCCGGAAGAGAGAGCAAGAGATAGAGCAGTGCTCGTCTCTGGCTCCTCTTCCAAATCCATACAAGAACCCCAGAACCTGAGCCGGCTGGCTGCCTCGGCAGCGGTCGGCCCAGATCCGCGAGGCTCTGAAATCCAACTCCCTTCGGACAAGAAGAGAGCGAGCCGAGAGCATAGCTGCCTAATCGTGAAACGTTCACAATGCTGACAGTCATACCCCTCGAGGGCTGCTGTAGCATGCTCTATGCCCAAACACTTCACGCAGAAAGCATGTCCGTCTCCTCCCGTGATGAAACGGGAGCAAGGCGTAACACACTTCCTGAAATACCTCTCGTTCATTCTTTCACTCTCTTTTCTTTTCTTTTTCTAAAAAAGGGTAGAAAAGTTGAGAGATATTGAGAAATATAGAGTAGAAATGAAGCGTTTCTTTTTCTTTTGTCACACAAACAACAGACATGCAGTCTCGCTGAAGATAATAAGGCTGGCGGCGTGGTTCACAGGTGCCATATATATATCATGCGACGCGCTTAATTGCCACGTCACCTGATCATGGCAGGCCTATAAGTAGAGGCATGATTTTACACAAGCTTCAGATACCGGTCACGCGCACAAGGCGTTCCCATACTGTTATGCTAAATGCAACGTCTCATTCCCTTTGAAAGGGAACCTAAAGTTATTGCTTTACCTCTGACTGTTACACAGCGCTGACACTGGAGACTCCTTCCATAAATTCCAAAATGTCTTCTTACTTCAATAACGCGTTGCCATGTCGACACATTTTTAACTTGTTTATTATCAGTGGAGCGTCCGCTGAACACGTCCCTGTGAATGAACTGTTACCATAAAATCAATAACGTATTAGAACGAGTGCCTGTGATTTGCAGCTGCAGTACGGTCAGAGCTGCTGTTATAGAAAATTTAATCAACAGCTGTGTGAGAGAGTGTGTGTGTGTGTGTGTGTGTGTGTGTGTGTGTGTGTGTGTGTGTGTGAGTGAGTGAGACAGCCGGACACAGACAGCAGTGTGTTATCTGTGTCTCTGATCTCAGTAATGGATGATCAGATTTTCTCAGAGTGAAACACACACTGCCTTCTTCTACTTTAAAATTACAGAAATAAAGTGACGTGTGCGTGAGAACGTCTCTGTGTAACTCAGGTGAGATCTCAGGTTATCATTCCCTCGGCCCGGTGTATCGATCGGGAGCTGAGAGCCTCTGATTGAGTTCGAGGTGTGTTAAGAAGCTTTTCTGCGTAAAACTCACACACTTTCCCTTCAACGGCAGGGAAATGAAATGCGATCGATTTCCCAGAATGCAATTCTGAGCTCATTGATTGCCTGCGTGCACTATATATAGAGTTTAAAAAAAGAAACTTCCCCTACAGGGTTCACAGGAGGATGTGGAGAGCATGCTGGCTGGGAATGTACTGAAAACACCGCAAACATGCACCGCCATACAGCGTATCAGTGAGAATCGCTAAACACTTAGAATATGGAAAGAACCATTAACAAAATGTGAGGGGTTCAGTATCGCGTGAAGGGTTCAATATCGCGTGAAGGGTTCAGTATATCGTGACGGGTTTAGTATCATGTGAGGGGTTCAGTATCGCGTGACGGGTTCAGTATAGCATGATGGGTTCAATATAGCGTGATGGGTTCAGTATCGCGTGAGGGGTTCAGTATATCGTGATGGGTTTAGTATCGTGTGAGGGGTAGAGTATCGTGTGACGGGTTCAGTATAGCATGACGGGTTCAGTATAGCATGACGGGTTCAGTATAGCGTGATGGGTTCAGTATCGTGTGAGGGGTTCAGTATAGCGTGACGTGTTTAGTATCGTGTGAGGGGTTCAGTATCGTGTGACGGGTTTAGTATCGCGTGACGGGTTCAGTATAGCATGACGGGTTCAGTATAGCGTGATGGGTTCAGTATCGTGTGAGGGGTTCAGTATAGCGTGACGTGTTTAGTATCGTGTGAGGGGTTCAGTATCGTGTGACGGGTTTAGTATCGTGTGAGGGGTTCAGTATCGTGTGACGGGTTTAGTATCGTGTGAGGGGTTCAGTATAGCGTGACGGGTTCAGTATAGCGTGACAGGTGTAGTAGTGTGAGGGGTTCAGTATCGCGTGACGGGTTCAGTATAGCGTGACGGGTTTACTATCGCATGAGAGGTTTAGTATCGTGTGAGGGATTCAGTATCGCGTGAGGGGTTCAGTATTCAGGTCTGGTGTGACTGTGTAGCTGTAGTGGGCCAGCGATGTGTCTGTGGTGTGAATCGGTTAGAAGATAAGCCTGGCAACTGCACACAAATTCTCCAACAAGGTCGTAGGAAACTTTACTGATGTAACAAAACTGCATGGATAAACACATGTACTACACATACATACACGCACTTGTACAGGCTAATACTAATATACCTACTCACTGGCCACTTAATTAAGAGCTCATTTATGCAGTTATATAATCAGCCAATCATGTGGCAGCAGAAGAATGCATAAAATCATGCAGATAAATCTCAAGAGCTTCAGTTAATGTTCACATCAAATATCAGAATGAAGAAAAGGTCTGATCTCTGTGACATTAACTGTGGCGTGGTTGTTGGTGGAAGATGGGATGGTTTGAATATTTCAGAAACGGCTGATCTTCTGGGATTTTAACTCAGAAGATTACATCAGGTTCCTGTCCTGTCAGCCAAGAATCTGAGGCTGTCATGGGCACAGGTTCACCCACACTGGACAGTTAAACATTAGGAAAACAATCTGGACTTTTTCCAGTCTTCAGCTGTCCAGTGTGTGTGTGTGTGTGTGTGTGTGTGTGTGTGTGATATTCTCAGATTCCTGTTCTGATCTGACAGGAGAGGAACCTGATGTGGTCTTCTGCTGTTGTAGCTCATCCACCTCAAGATTTATTGTGTTGTGCATAGAGATGTTTTTCTGCTCAGCACGGATGTAAAGAGTGATTATTTGAGTTACTATAGACTTCCTGTCAGTTCAGAGCAGTCTGGACATTCTCCTCTGATCTCTCATTAACATGGTCTTTCAGCCTGCAGACCCTCAGCTCACAGAATGTTTTTTGCACTGTTCTGTATAAAGACTGTTGTGTGGAAAAAATATTCTAGCAAAGCTCTGGAGATATGTAAAGCATGCTAACTGTGTACAGAGGCACAGTAACCTGATGCTAGCACAGCACTGATGGACATGTACAGCACTAAGGACCTGGAACACACATTTGCAATGTAGTTAGCAAAACATCATGGGCATCATGTAACAGTGCTGAAAACATGCGGCATGCTAGCAAAGAATAGAGGATACAGAAAAAAGCTAGCAAAGCCAGCAACTGAGGCTTCAAAGCACCAAGTGCATGCAAAGCTTAGAGGCCAGCATGAAGGACATGGAAAGCACACTAGAATTGTACAGAGGTTAGTAACCTGATGCTAGCAAAGCATGCTAGATATGTAAAGCACTAAGTATATATTAATTTAGTTAACCCTGTCAAGGCTAACAAAGGACATGAAAAGTAATCTAGCAAACCACTGGAGAGATGTAAAGCATGCTAGCTATGTAAAGAGGCTAGCAAAGCAGTGAGGACATGGAAACACTCCACCATCTAACACACATCCCAGAATTCTATGCTGAAGGCATGTCAGAAACATCACAGACCTGTGGATCTACTTCCTGTTTCCTCCTCCACTGTAGCTAATTGACCTGATTATCTCCTTTATCAAATTAGATTTTTGATTAGCAGCTAATTTAGTGGCTAAGCTCTAGGTGATTAGCTGTAATTGAAAAATAAACAGTTTGGATGCGGATTAGCCGAAAAGAAAATGGACTGATTTCAGGATTAAGGGTTTAAAGCATTAGCAACTAATGCTAGCTCATTAAATATGCTCATTTAAATCACTTCATTGAGTTCTATACATTGATGTGTGTGTGTGTGTGTGTGTGTGTGTGTGTGTGTATAAGTGATGGATAAAGCTCACTCTTCACATCAAACCACAATACTTCAATATTTTATTATTAAACAGTAATAAAATATTATTTCTGCATATACAGGAAGTTATGACCAAATACGATAACCGAGACATCAACACAAAAAATCCACAACCACAGATCAATAAGGTATATATTTAGGATGCAGTCCAAATATTCATTGTTCTAAATAGACCACTAGCTAGACATACACTTGGGTGTTTTGGGATGGAACCTTAAAGGCTACAAAGTGTACCAGTAGGACCCCTAACTAATGAAGGATTCGAGTGTTTCGCAACAGAGGTTTAAAATAGCCGGTGTCCAATCGGGCGTTCTGTAGAGTGTCTGTGGGCGGAGCCTCTCTCAGACAGTGAAGTGAGTAGGTGTGTTGGACTTGGGCTGCGAGCTGGATGTAACTGATCGGTGAGAGTTGTCGCTTGCAGTTGGGGGAGGAGCTGAAAACGGAGTCGTCAATCGGACACTTCCTGCTTCCCGTAGTGATGCTGTGTTTAATTTGTTTATCGCAGACGAAGTGGAGTAGACATAATATGTCTCAAATAAACAGACATCTGAATTTTACACGTAGCAACCACAAACACTTCTCACTGAACAGGTTAATACAGCACCTGTACGTACAAGAAGAAAGTTCAACTGTATTATTTAAAAACCAATAAAGTGAGTCGTGGCTGAGGTTCCGGGTGAGTGGGTGAGGGTGTGGGTGGGTGAGGTCATGGGTGAATGAGGTCATGGGTGAGTTTGTGGGTGAGGTCGTGGGTGAGTTTGTGAGGTCTTGGGTAGGTGAGGTCGTGGGTGAGTGGGTGAGGTCGTGGGTGAGGTCGTAGGTGAGTGGGTGAGGTCGTGGGTGGGTGAGGTCATGGGTGGGTGAGGTCATGGGTGAGTTTGTGGGTGAGGTCGTGGGTGAGTTTGTGAGGTCTTGGGTGGGTGAGGTCATGGATGAGGTTGTAGGTGAGTGGGTGAGGTCGTGGGTGGGTGAGGTCATGGGTGAGTGGGTGAGGTCGTGTGTGAGTGGGTGAGGTCGTGGGTGGGTGAGGTCGTGGGTGGGTCAGGTCATGGGTGAGATCGTGGGTGAGTTTGTGAGGTCTTGGGTGTGTGAGGTCGTGGGTGAGTGGGTGAGGTCGTGGGTGGGTGAGGTCATGGGTGAGTGGGTGAGGTCATGGATGAGTGAGTGAGGTCGTGGGTGGGTGAGGTCATGGGTAGTGGGTGAGGTCGTGGGTGGGTGAGGTCGTGGGTGGGTGAGGTCATGGGTGAGTGGGTGAGGTCGTGGGTGGGTGAGGTCGTGGGTGGGTGAGGTCGTGCGTGGGTCAGGTCATGGGTGAGGTTGTGGGTGAGGTCGTGGGTGAGTTTGTGAGGTCTTGGGTGGGTGAGGTCGTGGGTAAGAGGGTGAGGTCGTGGGTGAGTGGCTGAGGTCATGGGTGGGTGAGGTCGTGGGTGACGTCGTGGGTGAGTTTGTGAGTGAGTAGGTGACGTCGTGGGTGAGGTTGTGGGTGAGTGGGTGAGGTCGTGGGTGTGGTGGTTGAGGTCGTGTGTGAGGTCGTGGGTGGGTGGGTGACGTCGTGGGTGAGGTTGTGGGTGAGTGGGTGAGGTCATGGGTGCAGTGGGTGAGGTCGTGGGTGAGGTTGTGGGTGAGTGGATGAGGTCGTGGGTAAGGTTGTGGGTGAGTGGATGAGGTCGTGAGTAAGGTTGTGGGTGAGTGGGTGAGGTCATGGGTGACGTTGTGGGTGAGTGGGTGAGGTCATGGGTGAGGTTGTGGGTGAGTGGATGAGGTCGTGAGTGAGGGAGTGAGGTTGTGGGTGATTGGGTGATGTTGTGGGTGAGTGGATGAGGTCATGGGTGAGGGAGTGAGGTTGTGGATGAGGTTGTGGGTGAGTGGGTGAGGTCATGGGTGAGGGAGTGAGGTTGTGGGTGAGTGGGTGAGGTTGTGGGTGAGGTCGTGGGTGAGTCTGGCCAATCGTGAAACAGCTGTGTTGTCATCAGAGTTCGTGCAGCCGCTCTGGAGAAGCTGCGCTGCCTGAGGGAGTCGGCTGCTCTCGTATTGCCATTGCCGTACTTTGATGCCATACATCATAGTGACGCTGCATCAGCATCAAGTCGAACAAAAATTCTAACCGGCACGCACCGCTTCAAATCAGCCACCGAACAGTTTGCATAGCGCCGCATGAAGTCGAACACACCTACTCTGCCCTTTACTTTTATTGTCACTTCCTGAGGCTCAGCTCGTAAACAAGTCCTTGTTAGTGAAGCCTGAAGAGGAATGAACAGAAATAAGGGGTCGAGCTTGTTTACTTCCTGAGAAGTGTCTAGGGGGAGATTTAAGGGTGTAAAAATGTTAATAAAGAATTAACGAGGAGGTAGAGGATAAAAATATTTCTCCATTCCAGACAGAAACAGTTTCCATAGTGAAGAGGCAAGATCTGCTCTAACACACACACACACACACACACACACACAGAAGAAGCACTCCTCACAGACAAATAAGACACTTTATTGGATTGGCCTTTTTGAGTGTGCACAATGTATGATGTTTATATGCATATGGAGAATTGAATATCGGGGGGTATAAATTACATCATCATATCCTGAGGGTGCACAAACTTTCTAATAAAACCATGATAACTAGGCTTCAGTCCATCCAAGATTTCGGCACAGTAGCACGCAGCGGCCACTTTGGGTCCACTAATATGGTGCATGTTTCATGTAGCCCACACCAATTTGGAAACGTTTTAAACAGATGTACATCGGAAGCACAGGTGTAACATCACCAAATTCTGCTGAACACTGGAGAACCAAGCTTGGGAGGAATAAACAATGGACTGCGAGATGAGCTAAGTGACCTCGGGCTGGTACACGAACCAGGCCCTGGGACCGTGGCATTGCCTGATGCCGCTGGCTGGAAGAGAGGGTATTGGAAACGGTGTGTGAGGCAGAAGAAGCGTGGAAAGCGAGTCAGCATCTGTGCTAGGTTAAAGTGAACCCAAGCCGTCTCGCTCTACCATCCATTCTCCTCTCCAATGTTCACTCTCTTGACAATAAACTAGGCTCACTGAAACTACAGCTAACTACCCAGCGTGAAGTCAGGGACTGCTGTGTTTTCATTTTTATGGAAACTTGGCTCAACGACAGCATTCCGGACGCAGCCATTCATCTAGCCGGGCTAACCTCACATCTCGTTGACAGGATAGCAGCACTCGCGGCGGTGGTCTGAGCGTTTACATAAATGAGTGGTGCAGGAGTGCCGGTGTGGTTTCAAGCTACTGTTCGTCACTGGTGGAGTTTATGAATGTGAAATGCCAGCCATATTACCTGCCCAGAGAGTTTACCAACGCGCTCATTGTTGCGGTGTACATTCCACAAGGTGCTAACGCTAAGGAAGTGCTAAGTGAACTCTACGGGGCTATCTGTATCCTACAGACTGTGCACCCTGATGGATTTTTCATTGTCACTGGAGATTTTAACCATGAGAAGCTGAAATCACTGCTAACAAAGTTCCACCAGCATCTTGATTTTGCAACCCTTGGTACAAACACTTTAGACCTTATTTACACCAGCAATTACAGTGCTTACAAGGCTGTGTCCCGCCCCCACTTTGGCTGCTCGGACCACACAGGACCCATTTCAGTATGCATACCATCCCCACTGCTCAACAGAGGACACCATATCTGCTACCATCCACCTGTCTCTGACCCATCTAGATAAAAAGGACAATTACGTAAGAATGCTGTTCATAGACTTCAGTTCAGCTTTCAACACAATCATTCCATAACAACTGACAACAAAGCTGAGCTGCTTGGTTTAAACACCTCCCTCTGCAACTGGATCCTGGACTCTCTGACCGGGAGACCACAGTCCGTCCGGATCGGCAACTCCACCTCCAGCACCACCACCACACTGAACACCGGCTGTGTGCCCCCCAGGGCTGTGTGCTCAGTCCACTGCTGTTTACACTGCTGACTTATGACTGTGCTGCAAAGTTCAGTACTAATCACATCATCAAGTTTGCTGATGACACCACAGCCATGGGCCTCAATGATGAATCAGCGTACAGGGAGGAGGTGAACCAGCTCACAGAATGGTGTAGAGACAACAATCTATCTCTTAATGTCGATAAGAAATGACTGTCATCTTCAGGAAAACCCGAGTGGACCACTCAACACTGCAGATCAATGGAACAACTGTGGAGAGAGTCAAAAGCTCCAAGTTTCTCGCTGTGCACACGATCGGGAACTGCACAGCCTCCGACCGCAAGACCCTACAGTGAACTGTGAGGATATCTGAAATGATCATCAGGGTCTCTCTACCTACCCACACCACCTTCAACAACCGCTGCATCCACAAAGCCACCAGTATTGCAGACGACCCTCTCATCCTTTTCATGGACCCTTCACCCTCCTGCCATCTGGCAGAAGATACAGGAGCATCCACCAGCAGACTCCACTACAGTTTCTTCACTGAGGCAGTGAGATTACTCAACACCCTGCTGCCTCCCAGCGCTCACCCTGGCTAACCAAACACCTAACCCAATCAGACTCAGTACCACTGTACACCTGCACTTTACACACCTGCACTTTACACACCTGCACTTTACACATCTGCACTTTACACACCTGCACTTTACACATCTGCATCAGTCTCTTTTAACTATGGAACACATTATTGCTGCTATACTGCTAAATTACACAATAGCTTACAGTTTACTGTCCATGTTGTGTGTATTTATTGTTCTGTGTATTTATTGTTGTGTATTTAATGTTCTGTGTATTTATTGTTTTGTGTATTTATTGTTTTGTGTATTTATTGTTTTGCACTCGTCTCACACTGTTGTGTATTTGTACTTTATGTAGTCTTGTGTACTGTTCCGTGTTGCACCCTGGTCCTGAAGAAACATCATTTTGTTCCAATGTATACACGTTATATAGAGGAATGAGAATAAAAACCTGCATGACTTGACTATCTTGAAATCTACACTTCTCATCCACTTCCTTTAATGCAGATGGAGTGTTTTATTGGATTGGGACGAGGCCCGGCTGTCTGGCAGCGTGAACGTCAGCGTCCATGTTTCTGGACAGAATGAATGAGACACAGCTATCCTCCACAGCTGGTTTCTCCATATGGAGCTGCATTTCTGCCATGCGGTGTGTGTGTGTGTGTGTGTGTGTGTGTGTGTGTGTGTGTGAGACAGAAGACACAATTTTTTGCTAACGTTTGCAGCAGCGTTCCAGTTTTATTTGTACTTCCATATCTCCAGGTGCAAATAATGAGGAATTAATCAATAACACAAAGGGGGCATGGCTTACAACAGAAACTATGTAATGATGCAGACCATGTAACTCTAAACTCCACCCCTGGATGAAAGCATAACCAATCAGATTTTTGGATTTGGGGGTGACAGTTTTTTACACTCTGCAGTACAAAAATCACATTGCATTATAATACAGGATTATTGCATGGCATGTGGATGGGTCTCTCTCTCTCTCTCTCTCTCTCTCTCTCTCTCTCACATACACACACACACACACACACAACACACCAACGAAAGTGCCTCTATCGTTCTTAATTACTGCACCGAAAGAAATCTGCCTGCAGGCCATAGTTATTAAATCATGTGGTGAGATGTAGAGGTATAGATGGTAAACACACACACACACACAGAGTTTTCAGTGTTTATAATTTCTCTACAATCTAAAATATAATGAACTTGCCTGCCTGTATAATCCAGATAAACACACTTTCATCCTCAGGATCGTTATCTTATCTGCTCTAATTAAACTGGTTCGATTTCATTGCATTACGACCTGCATTAAAACACACACACACACACACACAGTCACACACACTCACACACCAGCTACAAAACATGGCATCTACTTATTGATATTCCCTTTTACTCCATATTTTCTGTTTATTTCATTCTTGTGTATTGGACAAAGGAATAAATTGGAATAAATTTGTGAAATGTTTATGGAAAAGAACGGAGGAACCCAAGGTCAGGTAGGTCACCATCATTCTAATGCAGTGGTTCTCAAAGTGCGGTTCAGGAACCCCCAGGAACCTGTGAAGCACAGTATGGGGGCTGTGATTTATGTGATATGCTGTAGGCTTCACGTGTCTTGGAGGAAGCATGTGATAGCCCTTGTCCTCGTGGACTGCCTGCTGTTGCATTACAGGTAGACCTAACTAATGGGTGGGAATTGAACAAGACTAAATTAGTGAGAAAATCTGTGGGGAAAAAACTAAATCAGACCCTAATCCGTTCTGTCAGTGAAAACTTGTGGAATAAAACGCTTCTACCGCTGTAATGAATAAAATGAGATAAAATATTATTGTACACATTTAAATAATGAGCCTAATATCTGAATAAGATTCGATAAAATGCCTTTATTATAACGCTACAAGTACAGTGAGATGTTTGGAGCAAGCCAGTGGAGCGTAAGAGTAAGTGCTAAGAACCTTCTGATCCATAACCCAAATTCTCCACCACTAAAACACCCTGGGTCCTAAGTGCTAATTATACAGCGGGATTTAAATCAAAGCAAACCTAGTGTGAGATGTCCTGTACATGGACTGCAGAGACACTCATGAACCTTGAAGACCTGTGGAACGTTCCTCATGAATCCTTTCAAATCTTCCCAGCAACTGCTAGTGTGTGGAGAACATTGTTCAGTGTTCACACAATGGGACATGCTGGTGAAGGAAAACAATCAACTTCAGGCTGCGATACAGAAGTGTTTCTGTCCACTTTCCTGGTTATAGTGTGATTACTCCAGAGCTCAGCCCTGATTGGACAGTTGAACCAGTCGATCACAAACAGGAAGTGTACGGTGGAACAATAAATAACAAAGTGCAGAACATAAACAGAGCACTTCTTCTACTGACTGATCCTGTAGCTTTGTAATTCTAGTTCTGGTTCTGAATCGCGTCGGGTGTTTGGATCTGGTCCTCATCCATTTCCCCGTCATGGTCCTAAAGACAGATGGGACAGTGATGTTCTGCGTGGATGAGGACCTCTCACTCACAGCACAGCAGCCTGCGGAGACATGCTGCAAAGCATCATGGGAAATCAGCCTGGACCCAAACACACTAATGGGATTTAACTCGGCCCTGTTTCTCCCTGGGTCTCTGTTTCACACACGCACACACACATACACACACACATGCACATACACACACACACACACACGCACACATACACACACACACACGCACATACACACACACACACACACACACGCACACACACACACACATCTGCTGACAGATTCAATCAAATGTGAAGAATGAAATCTGTTTAATGCCGGAGAGAGAGAGATCTGTCTTTCTCTCTCTCTTTTTTCTCTCCATTTTTTCTAGCCTGTGCTCAGCCCAAAGCCTCTGATAGTGTGTGTCTGTATATGTGTGTTTGATCTGCTCTGGTGATGGAGAACACACACACACACACACACACACATACACATGCTCCACAGGGTTTTTTGATCATCCTCCTCCACAGCTCGATTTCCTCTTTGAGTTTTCTGAGAGCGATCGAGATTCATATCACTGTGATTCACACACACACACACACACACACACACACACACTCTGTGCTGCCCGTAAATGCTGCGTACCTAGGGACCCCAAATCACGATGAGGGCTGTTAGCTCTGTGCTAATGCACTGTGTTGCGTCTCCATTAGGATGCTAATGCAAGTGAGCACTATTTTATTGGCCCCTGAAGACAACATGTCTGTCTCAATATATCAACTTCTCAGTCACACACACACACACACAGTGAATCAGGAGGGCACTGGATGTGTGGTACGTTAGTAAAACAGTAAAAGTGACGTACCTGCTCATTCTATTAGGATCCTTGAAAGTGGGCATGTTAAAATGTTAAGAGAGTTGTGGGATTGGGTATAGTGTGTGTCTGGCCCGGATTAACACAGTGTGGAGCCCTAGGGTGACCACACGTGAAGCCCCCCTCCTCCCACTTTACACGTAAAAAAAAGTGAAATTTACTAAGGCTATAAAAACCACAGATTTACAGGAATTTACCGCTAAAGTACAGGCTCACGACATACTACAGGAAAACCACACAAACCTGACACTTCAGATGCACACGGGCCTACAAACACCATCCTAGTCCTTACACTGCTGCTCACACCTGAACGCCACTCACCTGCCAGCGCAACATCATGGGTACGTCTAAACAAATGATTGCACAAACACCAAATACGGCAATCCCAACAACCATAACCCAATAATAATTATATATATATATATATATATATATATATATATATATATATATATATATATATATATATTAACTGTTCATTTTTTATGTGTTTGCATCTCTTCCAGTAAATAAAATATGTACGGTCTAGTCGTTATCTCAGTCATTACTCGTCCAGTCCCATATACGGATTGGGTCACTTTAAATTTTTATTCCATTACAGTTACAAATGTCTTCATAAAATATCATCATCAGTAACGTGATCCAAGTCTCACAATATGAAAGTAATGTAATCCGATTATTTTTAGATTACTTCAAGGTCACAGGTAAATAAAGTCAAGAGAAAAGCAATATGATCTAAACTACTTTTATTTAGAGCTTAAATGTGTTCAAAGTCTGGATTTGTTTTAATTAAATACATTTAAAATAAATAAATTAATAAATAAATAAAAGATCACTGTCCCTGATGCAGGTAACATCGTACGAGAGGGTTACCATATTCTGGTTTTCCAAAAAGAGCTGACCTTTTATTTGGGGTGTGTGTGTGGGGTGTCTTAATAACATTTAAAACAGTGTTACTGTGAATGCAGACTTTAATACACTGAAAAAGACACACTATTATCATCACATATATAAATATAAATTCCTTCATTCTTTTAAAAGTTAATGGAATAAAATAAAATATCAGAGGTGAACCTTCTGCCATCATTTACACATATGAATGGCTATTTAATACAAAGCAATGTGATAAGATTAAATTTTAATGACCTTATATGGTTATGGGTGTTGTTTCGACTCAGGACAGCTTCATTCGGTGCTACTGTGGAGTAACTTTTTAACACCGAACACAACATCACTTCACCTTCATGCGCCCACTGAGAGGAGGGTAATGGTCGAGAGGCAGGAATTTGGACAATAGTTGCTGCGAGTCTTTTATAATCGACCAATCGGTGTGTGAGGAGGCGGGGCTTACAGAGAGGGTTAAAGCAATGCACATATGCGCACACGATGCAGTATTAGACCATAAGCACATCATAATGAAACTAAAGCAGAATCCCGGACATTTTCTCAAATTTAAACGTTTTCTAAGGTCTGAAACAGAGGACATGTCCCGGGGAAAAGAGGACATACGGTAGAACCCTAACAAAAACATTTCAGAGAACAACTTGTGTTTCTACCAAATTAACTTTGAGCAAGATTTATTAGCGCCTGCACCAGGAGGTGTTCACGTTAGTCACGACTGGCGGGAGAGAACCAGAACTATAATCAAGCAGCTGTCTGTATTGTGTTCTGTAAAAATATTCATTTCTTTGGTTTTAAATGAAAAAAAAATTAATCTTGATAATATTCTCATTTTTACTAAATCTACCTGTAATCTGATGACTTTGTTTTTTGACATATTACAGTCACCAGTGTTTTGTGTCCTGATTACGTAATGCCATCACATGTATTCTGTTACTCCTAAGACCTGGTGTGTGTGCATGTGTATATGTGTGTCTGTGTGTGTGTGTGTGTGTATAGGACAGGGATGGTCAGAACAAAGATGTCTGATGGACCAGAGTTAGGGATGACTCTGAAATGTTGAAACATCACTGTGTGTCAGATAACCACAGCTCATAATTAACAATGACCAAACCTACGCAGCACTTAACTCAGACTGTGTGTGTGTGTGTGTGTGTGTGTGTGTGTGTGTGTGCGCGCGCGTGTGTTCGAGTCACTGTACTGTGTCATTACCGACAAGAGCAGGACGCATTTTCAGACTAACAGCAGCCTGAAATACACATAATAACACACACATACACACACACACACACACCAACTGTCCTTCAGCCATCTGGTGTATATCTCTCATCTGTTTCACTCTCTCTGTCTGTCTTTATGTCTCTCTCTCTCTCTCTCTCTCTCTCTCTTCACATCTTTTTTCTTTGTCTCTGCATCTGTCTTTGTTACCAACTCAAACACATGAGAAGTCAACACGTCACACCTTCAGGAACAGGGAGGAGCTTGTGAATGATGGATGATAATCTCGCTGTGGAATTCGTATCGTAAGCCAGTTGCTGAGCTGGTTAGTGACTAACTCCTTCTCAGTTAAATTATGCCAGAGTGACTCAACCCCTCTGCTCACCTGATCCATGTATGTTTATGCTCTGGTGATGGCTGTAGCTAGGATGCTAGGAGGCAGCTCTCGATCCTGAAGGAGCATGTGTTTGTGTCACTGGCAGACAGATACAGAACAACATTGAGGCAGCTTTAGAAACTTGGGAGATTGATTTTCATTCTGCTCTCTTTTCCACTGCCTCAGGTTGGAGAGGCCTTTCTGTACTTCTTGCTTCTAGGCACTTCGGTCTGAGTGACAGCCGTGTGCTGGAGTCGATGGTGAGAGCACTGAGGTCACACTTGGAGACATCCTTGTAGTGTAGGCTGGGTCTGCCTGTTGGCCTCTTTCCTGATGCCAGCTCACCTAAGAGAAGGTTCTTTGGTATAAACCTGTCATCCAAGCCAGTGTGAATGCCCCTGCTTGAGAAGGGTGAACATGGAGGTGGCACCTGCCCTCTCAAGCAGTGGAAATGACCAGTCATTTCATTGTCTACACTATATATTTAGCTGGATTTATGTGGCTCGCTGCATATCAGCCTCAGATATGCACTCGAGGCAAAGTCTCTACATTTACCCTACAGTTCAGTGCAGATGGAGCAACCCTTATATTTCAGCTAGTTAGCTAATAATTCAGCTATATAGCTAGCAATATCTGCTATGACCCATGCTTCTAGCTCACTACATGAAGAAACTGTCTGACTTTAAGGCTGCTCTTCTCCACCCCTGACTACAACTGGCTCTGCCCACCAACATGAAAAATAGTAGAGACATGTTTATTGATCAAAGAACCAACATAAATGGAGAAGAGGTGTGGTCAGAGATCAGGGATCCGATGGAAATGGAGAAGAGGTATGGTTATGGATCAGAGAACCAATAAAAATGGAGAAGAGCTGTGGTTATGGATCAGAGAACCAATGAAAACGGAGAAGAGGTGTGGTTATGGAGCAGAGAACCAATAAAAATGGAGGTGTGGTTATGTATCAGAGAACCAATGAAAGTGGAGAAGAGGTGTGGTTATGGATCAGAGAACCAATGAAAACGGAGAAGAGGTGTGGTTATGGAGCAGAGAACCAATGAAAATGGAGGTGTGGTTATAGATCAGAGAACCAATGAAAATGGACAAGATGTGTGGTTATGGATCAGAGAACCAATGAAAATGGAGAAGAGGTGTGGTTATATATCAGAGACTCATGAAAATGATACTTTGTGGTGCAGTGCTTATCTCTAAGCTCCAGTGGTGAGGAGGCTTCCTGATTGAGCATGTCTGAGTTAAAACGTGTCCCATTCAGAAAGCAGAACAAGGTCATTTGTCTCCTAAACGTCTGAAGGGCTGTGAGCTCATCAGTATGCTAATTAATCACTTAACGAGCGGGAAGTCGATCAATCATGGCCTGCTGACATCACTGCGGTGTAATTAACACGCGAACACTGACACACCAAGATAGATGAAGAAACACTGATACACAACAACCAAGACAACAAAATGCTTTAAAGCTGGTTTTTAACAAACACACTTCTACTCTCCCGCTCGTTCAGCCTGGATGTAAACATGATAAATAAGGCAAGCGAGGACAATAAACATGCTGCACGAAAAAGAGCACAGTAATCACCACTTTAGGGTTTTTTGGTCTCCTACTGAGAGCACTATGAAGAAACAACACCAAAAATAAACATCTATCATAATGACGACCATCAAAAACCTCTCATTTATACAGAATTTAGCAGCTCAATGAATGTGTTTACAGTTTAGGGTTGTTTCAGTCACAGTGTGTGTGTGTGTGTGTGTGTGTGTATGTGTGTGTGTGTGTGTTTGTTTGTTTGTTTGTGGTTTTTTTGGTGCCAGAGACAGAAGTCTATCTGTCTCTCTGTCCTGACTCTGTCTCTTTGTCTTTACAAAGCCTTTCTGAAGCTTCTCCAACTCTCTCTCTCTGTGTGTGTGTGTGTGTGTGTGCATAAAGTGATTGAAGGATTAAATAAAGAAACAGAATATGATGAAATAAATTAAATAACCAAACAATGTTATAGAAGTTCTCAGATCCTCCGAGAGAGAGAATGAAGGGAAAAGAGACAGAGAAGAAAGTGAAGAAGAATTAAACAATTAAAAGAAAAGCGAGGAGAACAGAACAAAGGAAAGGGGTCAAGAGGAAAAGGAATAGAAGGAAATGAAAAAGAAGGACAAGGAAAATAAAAATAATTATAATTAAAAGAGAACACAAGTATATAGCTGCAAGCCGCAATTGAGGGGGCCAAGCACTTTCTATCAAAAGGTCAAGCTGTTTCTGAGATACCGCCTCACTTCCTGTGATTTGGTAACCCTCCCAACCCTGACAACTGATGTCAAATTTTGTTTCTTAACTTCAGGTAATGTAGCTAAATATGTGTGACAAGATTAATGTCCATATACAAAAGCCTGTTTGGCAACTTATGTTATGGATAAAACATATAAAACAGTTATCAAATAATGTTTTCTGGACTGATCTTATGATGCTGTGATACAAAGTTCATGATTAGACAAAATTTGTAAGAGAAGAAGGTAATTTCATCATTTTCATTACACTCATTACATGTTGAACTCTTGAGACCTCCCCAGGATTCAAGAGAAAGAAAAACTAATTGCCGGATAAGTGACTCCACATTTTATGGTTATTAGACAAAATTATTGGTAAAAAGTTTTTGCTATCATTTAAAATGACCAACTTTCTGTTTGAAAGTCACAAATTCCTGAGAACAACAACACAGAACCTTCAACAGAGTCAAAAGAAACAAGAATCTTGATTTGATGTTCAAAAGCTGAATAGTGAGGTGAATTTAGACAAAACATCTTGGAGACCTTTAGGATAAGGTCCTTCAGTTCAGGTCAAAATACATCACAAATTTGCTGAGATATCCCTCACTTCCTGTTTGGCAGCTTCACCATCAAAATCATTTGTGCATTATGGACGAACCATCCTGTACATAAACTCATTTATCAGTCTGGGCTCGCAATACTGCCAACATTTGGTAATGATTGGACAAAATTTGTAGAAGAAGAAGCAAAAAAAAACTGTTTATATATTATTTTTAAATGAGTAACTTCCTGTTTGAGAAATGAAAAAAAAAAAAACTGTTCAGAACATTGGCACCTTCAAGGGAATCGACAGGAATAAAAATTTAGATTTAATGTTGAGTGGTTCAAAATTTCTAAGCACTTTTACAAATTTGTTAATTATAGCGCCATGTAGAAGTGAACATAGACAAAGCTTCTTGGAGATATGCTGTCACTTCCTGTTTGCATTCACTTCCTGTCTGCATGTTATCAACAAACCAGCCCATATATCAAAAATCAAAGAAACAGCTTTTTTGGGATCGTCTCACGATGCTGTTATTCAAATTTGGTGATGATGGAGCGAAGTTTGTAGGAGAAGAAGAAATGCAGGAAAATCCAATACGGCACACAGAGTCCTTTCAACTTATAACCTAAAGAATCAAAGGAAAGTGGAATTGCATTTCAATGTTATAGTTAGTATTGTAATATATGTCCAAATTTTCCCTATTGGTGGCGCTAGAGAGCTTGAGTCGCGTACACCAGAATTGCTGAGAAGGTAGCTGAGACTGTCCTCTATCACCGTGCCAAATGTCAGAAAAACAAGCTTTCTACTGGCGGCCAGAGACTCACACAGGCAGTAGAAGAAGACGAAGAAAAAGAAGAAAAAGAAGAAGACGAAGAAGAAGATGAAGATGATAAAGAAGAAGAAGGTGAAGAAGATGAAGAAGACGAAGAAGAAGATGAAGATGATAAAGAAGAAGAAGGTGAAGAAGATGAAGAAGACGAAGAAGATGAAGAAGAAGAAGAAGAAGATGAGGAAGACCACAATGAAAACATATAATCACTGAAGGGTGCCTATGGAACTTCAGTGCTTGACCCCCTAAACTTTTTTTTTAAGTAGAAGGAAAGTAAAAAGCTGAAGGAATGGATGAGGGAAAAGGAAAGTAAAGGGGAAACAGAGAAAACAGCAGGGGAAAGGAGAAGGGGAAAAGCAGGAGGAGAAAGGACAAGAGAAAAGAAAGGGAACAGGAAAATGAGAAAGGAGAAGGAGAAAGAAGAAGAGAAAAGGATGAGGGGAAGGAGAAGGAGAAAGAAGAGAAAAGGATGAGGGGAAGGAGAAGGAGAAAGAAGAGAAAAGGATGAGGGGAAGGAGAAGGAGAAAGAATAGAAAAGGATGAGGGAAGGAGAAGGAGATTTTATTTCTCTGTTTTTGGCTGATTCTGTGTTCTCGGTGTGTGACAGTAACTTTCCCACTCAATCACTTCTACACACTTATAAACTTCAAAGCCAGAATAAATCAAGAAAGTCTCTCTCTCTCTTGCTCTCTCTCTCTCTCTCTCTCTCTCTCTCTCTCTCTCTCACACACACACACACACACACACACACCAATAGATATCTAGTAGAACTTTAGGACCATGATCAGAGCAAGAAAAAAAGAAATGATGTGAACGTTGAAGCAATTTTTAAGTGTGTGTGTGTGTGTGTGTGTGTGTGTGTGTGTGTGTGTGTGTGTGTGAACTATCACAGACTGAATGCCATTCCCTACAAGGAATTCTCTACCATGCTGAATTCAACTACACACATACACACACACACACACATACACACAGTCCTGATTTGCCACTTCAAAGGTAAATGCTCCCACCTGCCATCAAAGACATAAGAACATTTCATAAACCTATTATACCCCCCCCCCCCCCACACACACACAAACAAAGCTGTTATCTTCGCCCCCAACCATCTTAATGGCGTGTGTGATTAGCCAGATATGCTAAGGAGACGCACTTGTCTTGGTTCATTACTAACGTTTCTCTATATCACTTACTCTGGAGCCTTCCAGCCAACACACACGCACACACACACCACAGTAAGGGCACACAAAACACATAAATTGTTCTTTTTAGCAAAACAGACAGAGCTAGTTCAGTGTGGCAACCTCACAAACAAAAATAAAGAGAATAAAAAACAACTAAATGAAGACAAGAAGAATAAATGTCAGTTAAATGAGAAAGGAAAGGAGCTTATAAAGAGACCAGCTGATCTCCAGTGATGGAGACCTACATTCCAGGTGGGTTTGGGGGGGTTCTGTAACTGGAGGGGGGGTTTGGGGGTTCAGGAAGTGCAGGTTGGTTTGGGGGGATCTGTAACTACAGGGAGGTTTGGGGGTTCTGGAACTGCAGGTGGATTTGTGGGGGTTCTGGAACTGCAGGTGGGTTTGTGGGGGTTCTGTAATTGCAGGCTGGTTTGGGTGGTTCTGGAACTGCAGGGGGGTTTGGGGGGTTCTGGAACTGCAGGTGGGTTTGGTTTGTGGGGGTTCTGTAATTGCAGGTTGGTTTGGGTGGTTCTGGAACTGCAGGTGGGTTTGGTTTGTGGGGGTTCTGTAATTGCAGGTTGGTTTGGGGGGTTCTGTAACTGCAGGGGGGTTTGGGTGGGTTCTGTAAGTGCAGGGGTGTTTGGGGGGTTCTGTAACTGCAGGGGGGTTTGGGGGGGTTCTGTAACTGCAGGGGTGTTGGGGGGTTCTGTAACTGCAGGTGGGTTTGTGGGGGTTCTGTAACTGCAGGTTGGTTTGGGTGGTTCTGTAAGTGCAGGTTAGTTTGGGGGGTTCTGTAACTGCAGGGGGGTTTGGGGGATTCTGTAACTGCAGGTAGGTTTAGGGGGGGTTCTGTAACTGCAGGGGTGTTGGGGGTTCTGTAACTGCAGGTAGGTTTAGGGGGGTTCTGGAAGTGCAGGTTGGTTTGGGGGGTTCTGTGTTCTGAGGTCACAGTCCCCAGATTACTAGCACTTCCTGACTCAGTAACTGACGATCACTCACTCATTATGAAGTCTTGCTGTGTTAACACACTGATCATTCATTATAATCATTTAGTAAAGCTATTCACAGAGTAGGAATTTCAGGAGAACTGATACTTCGGTACCAAGTCGGTACCAACATTCTTAGAACGTGACGTTACTTGTTTTTCTGGAGTAGCAGTGGTACCATTCTAATGGAAGTACCGTGGTTGCAATTCTTCTGGACCTGATGGGGGCAGCAAATACGTGCAAGTGTTTTAGTCGGTCCACAAGTGATGAAGAAGAAGAACAACTACAAGCACACGGGGAAAACTACAGAAGTTTAGCTGCACCGCGACTCGTTGAGAGGAAAGGTGGTAAGGAATATGGAAATACTTCGCATTCGAGGCGGATGACAACAAACATGTAATTAATGCTGTGAAGCTGGTGTGCAACTGATGCTATCGTTCATTTCAAACAAAGTGAGGAAACACCTGGAATTTGGCGAAGCACCTGAAAGACGGTCCTATATTCTATTTGTTTGAGGCAGCTGCATTGTGGCGTGAAACCAGCTAACGTTACGCTCCATGTAATGTTAGCGATAGCCAGTTATTTGTTAACGACGCTAATGCATTGCAGTGTTATAAACTACCTCCTAATGGGCCACCATGCATCACCATTCAGCCCGTGTCCTGTCAGATACATGTAGCCTAATGTCACTCATAATTATTCAAATGTTCATGCTTCTAATAAATCTTTTTATCCTGACACCATATCAGTGAATTTAAACTAATGCTTGCATTCAGAATATAAGTTGTGTATGTGTGCGTGCACGCGTCTGTGTGTGTGTGTGTGTGCGCGCACATGTTTAGTAGTGCTGCACCTCCACTGTAGCCTCCACTCATTGTCAGACAGTGTTTGATAACTAAAATCTCTCTGTCGCTCTCTCTGCCAGTATCAGCCAGAGGAGGATGTCCTCCATGAGAGTTTTTAATAATTTTTTTTTTTATTTTATTTTTAAACCTCACCGTGGTATCGACTTTGGTATTGAGTATCGTGTACTTTTGGTGGTATCAGTACCGACTACTAGATTTTTGGTATCGTGACATCCCTATCACAGAGTATCTCTGGGATTTTACACCGAATCTGTAAGGTCAGTAAACATTTCAGATCTGCATGTGCACACGTCTTGAAACCTATTTTACCTTCTATAAAATGAGCAGTAGGAATAACTCCAGCTAATATATATATACATATATATATATCTCATCCGAACTGACATGTCGGTAAAAATTAGTTATATCCAAAACTAAACTATTTAAAACACAGAACATTAAAATATAGACAACAGTTTAAATACAGATGCAGAGAGAGAGAGAGCGAGAGAGAGAGAGAGAGAGAGAGAGAGAGAGAGAGTGCAGAATGAAAAATAAACAGTGATGAAGTGACAGGTCATAGCTGTGAAAGAGAGATGGACAGAAGGGATGATTGAAAAAAGACAAATGGTGAAAATGGCTGAGAGAGGATCACTGTGGCTGAAACGAGCACAGAGAAAGAAAGATGAACAGATGAAGATTTCTCACAGAGACACTAGAGAGAGGGAGAGAGAGAGATTGGGAGAGAGAGAGTGGGCGGGAGTGAGAGAGAGAAAGAGAGAGAGAGAGGGGGAGAGGAAGAGAGAGATAGAGAGAGAGGGAGAGAGGAAGAGAGAGATAGAGAGAGAGGGAGGGAGAGAGGGAGAGAGAGAGGAAGAGAGAGAGAGAGGGAGAGAGAGAGCAGGAGGGAGAGAGGGAGGGGGGAGAGAGAGAGAAGGAGGGAGAGAGAGTGAGAAAGAGGGAGGGAGAGAGAGCGAGGGAGAGAGAGAGAAAGAGGGAGGGAGAGAAGGAGAGGGAGAGAGGGAGAGGGGGAGAGGGGGAGAGAGAGAGGGAGGGAGAGGGGGAGAGGGGGAGAGAGAGAAGGAGGGAGAGAGAGAGTGAGAAAGAGGGAGGGAGAGAGGGAAAGCGGGAGGGAGAGGGAGGGAGGGAGCGAGAGAGAGAGGGAGAGAGAGGAAGAGAGAGAGAGAGCGGGAGAGAGAGAGTGGGAGGGAGAGAGGGAGAGAGAGGAAGAGAGAGAGAGAGCGGGAGAGAGAGAGGGAGAGAGAAAGGGAGGGAGTGAGAGAGTGAGAAAGAGGGAGGGAGAGAGAGAGAGAGAGAGAGAGGGATTGAGAGAGAGAGGGAGGGAGAGAGGGAGAGAGGGAGGCAGAGAGAGGGAGAGAGAGAGAAAGAGGGAGAGAGGGGGAGGGAGAGAGAAGGGAGGGGGAGAGAGGGAGCGAGGGAGAGAGAGGGAAAGAGAGAGGGGGAGGGAGAGAGGGAGAGGGAGAGAGGGGGAGGGAGAGAAAGATGGAGAGAGAAGGTGTGTATGTGTGTGATTTTTACAGCGCAGTGTGTTACTCTCAGCTGTGACTCAACACAGTGACTCAAAATGGACACACAGCGAGTGTTTAAAACCTGCGAAGCTAACTGCCTCACTGTGTGTGTGTGTGTGTGTGCCTTGGCAGCTGTAATCACTCATACTATTTAAAACAAGAGCTCTTTTTGCTTAGCGTGTGAGACGAAACCAGCCAATCGGAATGTTTAAGGAGCAGATGAAGGGACGAAGCCGAACACAACATGAATTAACATTACACACACACACACACACACACACACACTCACACACAAACACACACACACACACACACGCCCAAGCACACGCACACACACACACACACACACACACTTAAAGATCAGCAAGTCTACAGAAGTAAAAGAAGCGAAACAAACCTGTAAAGGTGTGAGTGAATTGTAAAAACATCTGGAACAATTTTGTAATAAAAAAGTTTACAATCATGTACTGAATATTTAATTCCCAAATGATTAAAGAAATGATGTGTAGCTATTGTGTAATTATTGTGTAATTATTGCAGCACAATTAAGGAATGCTGACGAGTGTAAACAGCTGGAACTGAAATAAATGAAGGGTGTGATGAAGCGGAGCTGCTGTTTTCACCTGAAGCGGATTATTTTCCTGTAACATGACCCGAATGTTTTATTTATTAAACAATGACACACCGTACTTTTATCTTTTATCTGTTTTTATACATTTAGGGCCGCTGTAGCTCAGGGAATAAGACAGTTTTCCTGATTGGAAGGTCATGAGTTTAAAGCTGTCACTGCTGGGCCTTAACTCTCAGCTGTAAGCGGCTCTGGATAACGCTGTCTGCTAAATGCGGTAAATATTTATACTTAAATTTAATGTTGTGGAACATCTGGAAACCAGTTACTACCTGTTCTAACAGTACCTTATAGTAGCTATAAACACTCGTTCCCACACCAGCCTCTCACTATTCTCTCTATTCTCTCTCTATTCCCTCTCTCTTCTCTCTATTCTCTCTCTATTCCCTCTCTCTATTCTCTCTCTATTCCCTCTATTCTCTCTCTCTATTCTCTCTCTCTATTCTCTCTAATCTCTCCCTATTCTCTCTCTATTCTCTCTATCCTCTCGCTATTCTCTCTCTATTCTCTCTATTCTCTCTCTCTATTCTCTCTCTATTCCCTCTCTCTATTCTCTCTCTATTCTCTCTCTATTCCCTCTCTATTCTCTCTCTCTATTCTCTCTCTCTATTCTCTCTCTCTATTCTCGCTATTCTCTCCCTATTCTCTCTAATCTCTCTCTATTCTCTCTCTATTCCCTCTCTATTCTCTCTCTATTCTCTCTCTCTATTCTCTCTATTCTCTCTCTCTATTTTCTCTCTCTATTCTCTCTAATCTCTCCCTATTCTCTCTCTATTCTCTCTATCCTCTCGCTATTCTCTCCCTATTCTCTCTAATCTCTCTCTCTATTCTCTCTCTATTCTCTCTCTATTCCCTCTCTCTATTCTCTCTATTCTCTCTCTATTCCCTCTCTATTCTCTCTCTCTATTCTCTCTCTCTATTCTCTCTAATCTCTCCCTATTCTCTCTCTATTCTCTCTATCCTCTCGCTATTCTCTCCCTATTCTCTCTAATCTCTCTCTATTCTCTCTATTCTCTCTCTCTATTCTCTCTAATCTCTCTCTATTCTCTTTCTATTCTCTCTCTATTCCTTCTCTCTATTCTCTCTCTATTCCTTCTCTCTATTCTCTCTCTATTCTCTCTTTATTCTCTCTCTCTATTCTCTCTCTGGTTTACCTGTGATCTGTCAGAGCTGCTGTTATAGAAAATGAATCAACACCTTCTGACCAATCACAATCCAGGACTGGTGTAATGATTTTTCTTACCGTCTTCATGACAGCAGTACTGGTGTGTGAGAGTTATGAAGTGTATACTGTACAGACTGTGATATATGACACCCAGCTGAGATGTACAGATGTACAGCTGCATTTTCTGTGTGTGTTCATAATGTTATTAGCATGCTAAGCTCATGACTAACATCCCTCCAGATGGCTTCTGTCCTGATTAATTACAACTTCTTAACAATTAAACAATCAATCGGTTAATTAGTGGCTTAGAGAAGAACAGCATGTGGATTTTTGCACTTTCCTAACTGGCCAATTTATAAGAAATTAAAACTCTTTAATTAAACTCTTACTTCTAATATGGAGACTCTTCATTTTCCCGTCAAAGAGAAATCCACAACATGCTTTTCATAGCAAAAAATACATCAATCTCTATGGCTCCGTTCACATTACAGTCTTCACGGCGCAGGTCTGATGTTTTGCTCAGATTGGCTCTGTCTATCCTGACGCTTCACCTTTGTAACTGTAAGTGAAAATGAAATATGAACATGCTTTTCCTCTGAAACACAACTGTTTCACTTCACACCTGGATTTCGGCAGCTTCCTTCCAGTTTTGATTGAATCTTTTCTTTAAATATTAAGTAAATCACCAATTTCTGCCATGAATATACTGTATATATTCACATACTAAAGTGGCTCAGGTCTGATCTGAAATGATGCGAATCAGATCTGTGCCACGTTACGGCAGAACATCAGATTAGTGTCACTTCAGCATGCTAACATAATCTAAGACCAAATCACCAGCAACTGTAAACAGCTGCTGCTGGTGATCTCCATCACAATCCACCTGCTGTGTTTGATCTGTTTAATGAGATGGAGCTTAATGAAGGTGTTGGGTCTGCAGGAGAGTTTCGGTGTTTACGCACCTCAGCACTACATATACAGGTAAAAACTGCACTGCACAATATCACCAATGAGTCGTGTTTAGATTAAACAATACATTTCATGTCCACAGGTATTAAAAATCCAGTCGCTGCTACAGATGATGGCATTTCTCATGATTTAATATGCAGGGACATTTGTAGCTATAAGTAGCTATGAGCGGTTACTTTGGGGCCCGGGCCACCAGGAGGTGCTGCAGGAATGCAGGTTTAAAAACAAACAAACAAACAAACAAACAAACAATAAATACAGTATAGAGAGAGGTTTTCTTCTGACTAAACCCGTTAATAAAACCCATAGCACAAAACAATAAAACATAAACAGCTGCTGTTATAGAAAATTAATAAATTGTAATCCAATAGCAGTAGCAACGCTCCTGAATAAAAAACCCCAAAATAATAGAAACCATTACAGAAATTCTAATGGTTTCCACTACAAATACTATTAAAACCATTACTAAATGTAGTTTCTTTTGGGCCATATTCTGTTTGGAGTTTGTATTGGTTTCCACTAGACGTAAACATGGCACCAATAGAACCCAATACATTACCAGTAGAGACCCACAAAGACCATTATAGTTTCCGTTAAAAACCAATACAATTCCCATTATAAACAGTAAAACCCTTTTCTGTAATGGTTTCTAATGTTTATTACATGCACTATCCTCCTGAAATGTGTTGAAAAGTTTGATTGATTCAGCGGCCGCGCACGCGCGCACACACACACACACACACGCACACTCCAGCATGTCTTACCTTGAGCAGCTCCGTAGTGGAAAAGCAGAACCAGTAACACACACGTTAGTCTCATCATCATCTTGTGCTTTT